>NW_027508836.1:852500-860000 GCF_051911475.1 Siphateles boraxobius
GTGATTGTTGACTCTGCCTGGGACATAATCAAGGTTGTCTCCATGGCAACTTGCTGTGTATCGCTACGACAATCCTGCGGACCGAGGCTCCTAGATTATGGTGCCGGCTTAGCGACTCTCTCCAGGCCTACGCACACATGAACATACACATACACAGATATGCACCTGCCCCACACCCCATCCCACGCCTTCCCCGCTTGTACCCCCAGTCTGACAGGCGGGTCTGTGACCAGCGCCATAATGGCTGCAGGACCGGATGCTGCTTGCCTGGGCTGGACTACCTCCATCCCCCACTCCCAACCGTGTTGCAATGTCTTGTTTGTAGAGTGTACTGTTTATGTGCTAATGTTGCTGAGGTGTTTTTTCCTGTTCCCAGACTGTACTCCTTACAGGAGCATAGTCTGGGGGTTGCCTTTTTTTCTCCTCACCTCTCCTCATGTCATGCTGTATTTTTTCTAAAGTTGACGCTGAATATAGCAGCCTCGGTAACACCTTATTATCAAAGCAAATTCCTTGTATGTGCACAACACTACTTGGCAATAAAATTGATTCTGATTCTGATTCTGATAATATCTCTTACCCAGCCACCGAGCGGGAGAGAAGGGAGTTTTTTAAGGGGACCTGGTTGGTCAAGTTTCGCGGGTCCCTTGGAGGTCACATTGGAGGAGGTAGTCGGGAGAGGATCCCTGTTCCGGTGGTCCCGGTTCTGGTGGTCCTTAGTCCGGTGGTCCGGAGAAGGAGACACAGCCCCTCTGCCCAGTCAGAGAATGTTCACGTCACGTCTGCCCAGTCAGAGACTGTTCACGTCCGTCTGCCCAGTCAGAGACTGTTCACGTCACGTCTGCCCAGTCAGAGACTGTTCATGTTCCGTCTGCCCAGTCAGAGAATGGTCACGTCCGTCTGCCCAGTCAGAGACTGTTCACGTCACGTCTGCCCAGTCAGAGACTGTTCATGTTCTGTCTGCCCAGTCAGAGAATGGTCACGTCACGTCTACCCATCCAGAGACTGTTCACGTCCTGTCTGCCCAGTCTGAGACAGATCAAGAGATGCCCATTCGTCTGGCCACCAAGGCAATGCTGGTCTATCTGGAGCGTCTGGCTCGGATCCTGGACATTCCAGTGTCTGCTGTTCCTGAGCCGGATCCAGGGTCTGTTCCTGAGCCGGAGCCAGTGTCTGTTCCTGAGCCGGAGCCAGTGTCTGTTCCTGAGCCGGAGCCAGTGTCTGTTCCTGAGCCGGTGTCTGTGTCTGTTCCTAAGCCAGTGTCTGTGTCTGTTCCTGAGCCGGTGTCTGTTCCTGAGCCGGTGTCTGTTCCTGAGCCGGTGTCTGTGTCTGTTCCTGAGCCAGTGTCTGTGTCTGATTCCTGAGCCGGTGTCTGTTCCTGAGCCAGTGTCTGTGTCTGTTCCTGAGCCGGTGTCTGTGTCTGTTCCTGATACGGTGTCTGTGTCTGTTCCTGAGCCGGTGTCTGTTCCTTTTCCTGAGCCGTGGTCGCCTGAGTGGTCGTCTTCGCCCTGGCCACACGATGGGTCGTCGACTTTGCCCTGGCCGCCCGATGGGTCGTCTGCTTCGCCCTAGCCGCCCGATGGACTGTCTGCTTCGCCCTGGCCCCGATGGACTGTCTGCTTCGCCCTGGCCACCCGATGGACTGTCTGCTTTGCCCTGGCCGCCGGCTAAACCATTTAACTTCATTTCCCAGCTTCTGTCTGTCACTGTCACTCATCAGTCCATTGCACTCAGCTGGTCCCCGTAATCATTGTTCCCAGCTGTTCATTGTTAGCCTTGTTAGATCTGTGTATATATTCCCTGTCTGTGTCAGTATGTGTACGGAGTCGTTGTTTTATGTCCCACACTTCTGATGTTGGTTTCTATTTCTTGTTTCTGCCTTGGATTGATATTATGGACTTTGAACCCCTGCCTGGACTGATTGTGAGTTGGATTACCCTATTATTAAACTCCTGCTTTTGGATCTTCTGTCCCCTGTGTGTGTCTCCGTGGCAGTAGCTTTTCCTCCAGGAATTAGTAACATGTTCAGAGTATCAACAATAACACCTCAATGTTTCCTTTGTTCTCTGTTTCTTCTCATAATGAAACTCGGCGTGTCTTTCCTCCTTACGCAGACTGCAATTATCAAACATCTAAAGATCATGGCCTGAAAAACAAAGAAGCCTGATTTATTCCTGAGATGTTTTCATGTTTAAATCCATAGAAATGCTCCTGGTCAGTCTTGAACATTCCTCTGTAGTTCTGCATTAAGACTAATAATAAATTTAATGGGTCTGTAAATAAAGGCTGTTTAAGAGCGGATTAAAATGATTGCGAATGGTGTAATTAAAATTCAGCGGTGAGGTTTGAACTTGGCAGAACTTCAACTCAAAGCACATTCACACACGTTTTCTTGGGCAAACAGTGAATTCTTGCTTTTGTTTAAGGATCGACTCATTCGGCCTGCAGAATAATGAAAAAATAGATGAGGAGATCAAGCACAATTAGTACAGATTCAAACATATATTTACATATGAATTGTACAATTTTCAGGTTTAATCGCTTCACATACTTTATTTTGTGGATGATATAAGACTTTTCCGTTGTTTTGATTACTATTTGGAACAGAAAGAAATTGTCTCGGTTAAGTACGGTATTTTACGTATGGTATGATTGCGTCGCATCCTTGTTTTTCCGCTGAGGAGCCGGACTTGTGACTCGGCCGTCCAGCGGAGCCTCAGCAACTGTGGCGAGGGGACTCACGTACCATACGTAACCGAGACGTACCCCTACGTATAGTATCTGTAAAACCACATTTTTTTAACTTAAAAATATATCAATAACAATTAGATGAAATATATATAATTTCTTTCTTTCTTTCTTTCTTTCTTTATATAGCACAAGTAAACACAACAGAAGTTGACCACTGTGCTTAATTAAATATATATAACAACTAGTTCATACGTTCATGACATAAAGGCTAGATTATTGTAATGATCTACTGGGTGGTTGCCCTGCACACTTAATAAACAAACTACAGCTGGTCCAAAACGCAGCCGCTAGAGTTCTTACCAGAACCAGGAAGTATGACCATATTAGCCCGGTTCTGTCAACACTGCATTGGCTGCCTTTAAAACATCGTATACATTTTAAATATTGCTGATTACTTAAAAAGCAGTAAATGGTTTAGCTCCCCTGTACTTGAGCGAGCTCTTAACGCATTATAGTCCTTCACGTCTATTGCGATCTCAAAATTCTGGCCAGTTGATAATACCTAGAATATCTAAATCGACTGCTGGCGGTAGATACTTTTCCTATTTAGCACCAAAACTCTGGAACAACCTTCCTAACATTGTCTGGGAAGCAGACACAGTCTGTCAGTTCAAATCTAGACTAAAAACACTTCTCTTTGGCTTAGCATACACATAACTCATTATAGACTTCTATAATTCAATGTTAGGCTGCATAGTTTAGATCAGCCGGAACCGGGAACACTTCCCATAAATCCTGATGTACTCGTTACATCTAGGGGTGGCACGATCCGCTTTTTTTGCCTCCGATACCGATTCCGATACCTGGGACTCAGTATTGGCCGATACCGATCCGATCCAATACTAAAATAATAATTAAAAAAACAGTGCCAAATTACCTAATAAACTGTATCTGTATGCCTCACTGTGGGGAAGAGACTGGGATTATTCTTTTGTTAAAGGCATCAAAGCTTGACTTAAACATTATTTTCCTTACTTTGTAAAACAATACAGACAAAATATATACTATATAATTAAAATACATTTATTTTAAAATTTTAAGCGCAACTTTTTAATGAAGCAGCAACATATGATACATAGATTGGACAGAACAACTAAGGCTATCAATAAACTGCAATTGCCCAAAAGTATTGTAATATGAAAGGCTCCAATTCAGAGCGGCACGAAACCTTATGCGCTTCCCGTGCGCAGAATGATGCGCTCGAAGCAACATGGAGTCACGGCGCGCAGCGCGTCGCATTGAAAAGTTCAAAGCACAAAAGTAAGATATACATATATTTCTTTATTTATTCATTAGTTTGAGCCTTTTAACAGTTTTAAATTTCAGTCAATGTGCGTGTGAAGAACAATTATATCGCTCTCTACTCCAGTGTTGTGATCACTGAGGAGTTGTGTTGTGATCTAACAGACACCCGGTTGAAAGTAACATGTGAAACTCCAGCACGTTAAAGTCCTTTTATGCAAACCATAGACCTTTATCTACATATCTACAGTATAATAATAGGAGCATTGACTCATCTTGGAGAGAGTTTCATCGTGTTGACTGTTTTACCCGAGCGCGACGCGCTGTTTGAGTGCTGAGAATGACTGACAGCCGCAGCGGAGGGAAGCACTTGAGATTAATTTAACGATTTAAATCTGTACCTCACATTAAACTATATGTAAGGGCTTCAGAAATCTTGGAATACAGTACACGAAAACATTATAGTGCTTTATAATGTTTTTGTGCCTTTTGTGTTGTATAACAATAACATACGTAGGCTACAATATCGGATCGGATTTGGATGGTCTCGTCTGGCGATACCCGATCCGGCAAATATTGCTAGTATCGGAGCAATACCGATACTGAGTATTGGATCGGCGCACCCCTAGTTACATCATAAGAAGGATGGCGTCACGCTAATATTAGTCTCTCTGTTTATCCCGAGGTTTACCGCAGTCCGCCGGATCCAGGCCGTATCCAGATCTGATGAAGGACCTGCGCCTGCACACGACGACAACGCATCCCTGAAGTGCCAGCGTCATCAACCCTGTGAAGGCCTCATGGACACCTCAACAAACTCGTCTCCACACCAGCGTGATGACTCCGACCCCTAACCAGATGAACTGGATAAATATTGTGAAAGTTCTGATCCAATCTGACCTCTGACCTATAATGCTGCATATATCATAATCATACGCGGTTCGTTCGTTGGCCAGATGAGAACTGCCTGCCCCATCACTTGTTCCCTTAACTAAATTATTTGCTTCCCTATCTGACTTGCTTCCTGCAATAATATACAGACAGACTTCAACAAATGTCCTTTAAATGCTTTAATCACGACCGGGAGATCTTCCCGAGCAGTTCTCAGAGAATCTATACATCCATCCAGACGCGTGTGTGAGCGCGGCGCTACAACAGCTGGCTGAACAAATAGCTGAAACGGAACAAAGGTACCCAGACTCTCTTTTAATCATTCTTGGGGATGGGATTTTAACAAAGCAAATCTTTCCCGTGAACTACCAAAATACAGACAGCACGTTACATGTCCCACCAGAGACAGTAATATACTGGACCACTGTTACACCACAATAAAAAATGCGTATCACTCTGTCTCACGGGCAGCTTTGGGGCTCTCTGATCACTGTTTGGTTCATCCCATACCGACCTACAGGCAGAAACTGAAATCAGCTAAACCTGTAATTAGGACTGTAAAACGATGGACTAATGAAGCAGAGCAGAATCTACAGGCCTGCTTTGATTGCAATGATTGGACTGTTTTTGAAGCTGCTACCAACGATCTGAGCTCACAGATACTGTAAAGACATATATAAGTTTCTGTGAGGATACATGCATTCCTACCAGGACATTCTTATCATTTACTAATGATAAACCATGGTTTACTGGGAAACTCAAACACCTTCGTCATGCCAAAGAGGATGCTTACAGAAGTGGGGATAAAATCTTGTATAACCAGGCCAGAAACAGATTGACAAAGGAGATCAGAGTTGCTAAAAGGAACTACTCTGAAAAGCTGAAAAACCAGTTTTCATCCAACGACCCATCATCAGTCTGCAATGGCCTGAGGAACATCACCAACTACAAGTCACCATCCCCCCGATCTGTGGACGATCAACACCTGGCTGATGATTTAAATTCATTTTCATTTTCAATTCTTTTCAGGTTTGAAAAGCCCTCATTCACACCACACACCCGGTCTGATCTGCACTTCACACATTCACCATCACCTCCTGCTCTCCCATTACTCCCCCCTCCTGCCATCCAACCTGAGCTTAAGGTCTGTGTGGAGGACGTGAGCAGAGTCTTCAAAAAACAGAAGACTAGGAAAGCCTCAGGCCCAGACGGCATCTCATCTGCTTGTTTAAAAGCCTGCGCTGACCAACTGGCCCCAGTCTTCACGCAGATCTTCAATAGATCATTGGAGCAGTGTGGAGTTCCCTGCTGCTTCAAACGCTCCACTATCATTCCTGTCCCCAAAAAACCCAAAATCACTGGACTTAATGACTACAGACCTGTCGCTCTCACGTCCGTGGTCATGAAGTCGTTTGAAAGACTGGTGTTGGCCCACCTGAAGGACATCACTGGACCCCTGCTGGATCCCTTTCAGTTTGCTTACAGAGCAAACAGGTCTGTGGATGATGCAGTCAACATGGGACTGCATTATATCCTGCAACATCTCGACAGACCAGGGACTTATGCAAGGATCCTCTTTGTGGACTTCAGTTCGGCCTTCAATACGATCATGCCTGGTCTTCTCACAGCCAAACTGACCCAGCTCTCCATACCATCCTCGATCTGTCAGTGGATCTCCAGCCTCCTGACGGACCGGCAGCAGCGAGTGAGACTGGGGAAACACACATCCAGGACTCTCACAATCAGCACTGGCGCCCCCCAAGGGTGCGTTCTCTCCCCACTGCTCTTCTCCCTGTACACTAATGACTGCACTTCTAAAGACCCCACTGTCAAGCTGCTGAAATTTGCAGACGACACCACTGTCATCGGTCTCATCCGAAATGGTGACGAGTCTGCTTACAGACTGGAGGTTGAACAGCTGGCTGTCTGGTGCAGTTATAACAACCTTGAGCTGAACACGCTCAAAAAAAGTGGAGATGATCGTGGACTTCAGGAGGAACAGCCCAGCACTCCCCCCACTCACCATCATGAACAGCACTGTGGAAGCAGTGGAGTCATTCAGGTTCCTGGGCACTTCCATTTCTCAGGATCTGAAGTGGGACAATCACATTGACTCCACTGTGAAAAAGGCCCAGCAGAGACTGTACTTCCTTCGCCAGCTGAGGAAGTTCAACTTGCCACAGGAGCTGCTGATTCAGTTCTACTCAGCCGTCATTGAGTCTGTCTTATGCACTTCCATCACTGTCTGGTTTGGTTCAGCGACCAAATCAGACATCAGGAGACTACAACGGACAGTCCGGACTGTGGAGAGGATTATTGGTGCCATCATCCCTCCAGGACCTGTACTCTTCCAGAGTGAGGAAGAGAGCAGGTAAAATCATCACAGACTCCACTCACCCTGGACACCACCTGTTTGAACTGTTACCGTCAAGACGGAGACTCAGATCACTGGCCACAAGAACATCTCGGCACAGGAACAGTTTCTTCCCACAGGCCATTTCCCTCCTGAACAGTTAACATATCTCCCAAGGCATATGCCTGTAAGTGCAATACTCCCACTGTTTAGTGCAATACCCTACAACTCAGGTGATATTTATATTTATTCATACTACACAA
>NW_027508836.1:865000-942500 GCF_051911475.1 Siphateles boraxobius
CTGTTGACTGTCTAAAACACTTTTTATGTTAAACATTTAATGCTACGCATACACAGAATATATCTACAGTGCCTAGCATAAGTGAACACACACATGCTAAAGTTGACTAAAAAGAGGAATAAAAAATCATAATTTGGAAATTGATCTTAATGCCTTAATTTAAAAAAATGAGGAAAAATCCAACCTTTAAGGACACCAATTTTCTTTGTGAATGAATAATGTATCGTAAATAAATAAATTCAGGACAGGACACCCCTATGTTAAATTCCCATAGAGACAGCAGATTTTTATTTTTAAAGGCCAGTTATTTCATGGATCCGGGATAATATGCATCCTGATAAAGTTCCCTTAGCCTTTGGAATTAGCTGGTGTGATTTGCATTGAGAGATGATCTTATGGAAAGTGTCCCATGCCAATCTCTACGTATGGTGAAGGGAATGTGATGATGTGGGATATTTTAATCCCAAATCTTGCATGCCAATATTCACTCGATTCGTTGGAAACTCCTCCGACGAGGCGTCTCTCAGGGAACGAGGGTTACCATACCTAACCGAGACGTTCACTTATGCTAGGCAATGTATATATATATTAACATAAAAAAATATATATTAAAAAGTTTTTAAAATATTTATATACAGTGGTATGTGATGTTATATAAGTTTTTTAAACAGGCTATATATCATGTTTTATATAGTATAAATGTTTCACATAAAGGTAGATAAAAGTGTTTTAAAATAATGTCAGTGGTCTAAAACTTAATACTGGTGTTAACACTTTTAATTAGCTTTATGTGAAACAGTTATACTATGTAACACATTAATATTACATATAGCCTGTATTTGTCCCATTTTATTTCCCCAAAAACAGTTTTAGTGCATTAACTTGTAAAACCAAACAAGCATTTCCATTAACTCATGTTCAAATGCCCAGAAACAGAAATTAATCAATTTAATCCATCGGTCTGTTTTTAACCCATGAACCTGCGTATCTGCACTGACACAAACAATGTGCTTAGTTTAGTTCATGACCTCTGACCTCTGATAGTCTCTGACCCGGAGAGAACACAGGTCACATGTCCCGAAATGTGTTCCTATCAGCACAAGAGCGCATCGACAAACACAGCGCTAACTCTTGGTTAGGGTCAAACGGTGTCATGAAGAGCATGACGTGGCAATCCATGGAACCAGGTGTTCTTTAATGTATAGGATTTAACCCTTCGAGTCTGTAGAAGAACAGAGCCCGGCGCTGAGAAACTAGATCAGGCTTTTACTGGATCTTTCAGAGGATTTTTTTATTTAATACCTTGCATGACGGATCAGTGATCGCAACACGCCAGTAACCAGAATCAACTTTTCAACGATATGTCTGTCCAAAAGGGTTATTATAGTTAAAACTAACTCCTTAAAGAACATTTTCGTTACTTCAAAAAAGAAAAAAGAAAGCTAGTTGCCGAGCTTTTCTCATTTTCATTTAGTTTAACTTGATGCATGAAAATAACTCAAACTAAAACAGAAATAAAACTAATAAACCTAGACATTTTTTTTCTTTCCTTCATTTATATAGCACAAGTAAACACAACAGAAGTTGACCACTGTGCTTAATTAAATATATATAACAACTAGTTCATGCGTTCATGACATCAAGGCTAGATTATTGTAATGCCCTTATGGGTGGTTGCCCTGCACGCTTAATAAACAAACTAAAGCGCTATTAAAACTAAAAGATGTTAAAAGATAATACATTTTTTTAAGTGTGAATCTCACAAAATCTGCCAAGAAAATGCCCGTAACACTTTTCAACAAGATTTTGTTTCATATATATTTTGAATAAAAGAAAATGTATTTATATATTTACATTTGAGTATCGTTTTTTTATGACATTCAACCCTGTAAACCAACATTATACTACACTAAAAGGGTTTCACCCTGAAACTGCTGGTAAATTTCACAAATAATTACTGAAAGAAATGGCAAATAACAAATTTAAAATAAATGTGAAATGATGAAGTAGAAAAACTGAAACACTATTTTCTCATACATACAAAAAAATATTTATTTTACGGTGTATAATGTGAGGATAAACCTCATTATCATGGATATACTATACTATTTTATAGATAAATATCATGTGTTATATCATGATAAAGTATTGCAACTGTAAAGTACGACTGTGAATGGCTTTCTAGCATACCAGGTATAATGTATAATGTGTGTATACGCTTGATTTACTGACAGATAGAGGTTTAAGAAGGCAAAGGCCATCCGAGGCCGCGCTTGCTCAATGTTTTGACATGTATTATAGGAGTACGCATGGCCTACGCAGGGCCTGAGGGTCTCGGCGAGGTTGTTTGCTTCTCCAACATGATAAGATTCAGAGAGGCCTCTCTTCTTGTTGACAAAGACTCGTTTGTGTCCTGATGGAACATCCGATCAAAAGCAGATCGAGCACACAGAGCGGGAACGCTCTCTCCTGGTTGGATTATAATGAGTGATCTGGTTCTTCAATCAAAGGATCCCTCATTTAACTCTTGTGCATCATTTAAAAAAAGTTACACATTAGGGCTGTGAAACGATTAATCGCAATTAATCGCATCCAAAATAAAAGTTTGTGTTTACGTAACACTTGGACAAAAATGTACTAAAACTGTCATACAAATTTTAATCTTGGGAGCACAGACTTAATTAAGTTTGGTCTCATTCTAAAGAAGACTCTTGGCAGATTATTGTTGAAGTACAAAAAGTAAAAAAAAAAATATATATATATATATATAGGTTTAAGTTAATGATTTATGAACATGATTTAATATAACATTTATATTTTATGAATCATGTCGAACTCTAGAAAAACTGCTAGAAAATCAAAATCATTTTTTCAAATCATCAAATTTGAGGATGATATCACAAAAAATTAGTTTTCAATCAGATTTAATTTGGGCGCAGTTACACATTTTAGATGCCAGTAAAACTCACTGGGAAAGAGTTTTTCTCTCTCAAATATCACACACACACACACACACACACACATACACACGCACACGCGCACACGCACACGCACACACACACACACACACACACACACACACACACACACACACACACACACACACACACTTTTTTTAATAAACACATACAAACCACACTCTGACAACCATACCAATAGCAGCATAGTTTACCCAATCAGCTATAATAAACCGAAGCAGAAAACAGGAATAAAGCGAGTATTGACCTAACCTGAGAAAATGTCACCATCTGGGAAAAGATAGTAAAAAGGTACATTTTAAAGCCTTGCCAACAGAATGAAAGCCTATTAACAAAGATTTAATCATTTTGTATTTAAATGGCTCTGGGATTCAAAATTGCAGTTTAATGGGTTTCAATGGGGACATGTTTGTCCTCGAGGTCCTGAGAGGAACTTTTTGTGTTACTAGTGCAAAATAGATTTATTTAAAGGAAATGAGGGTGAAATAGAAGAATTCCAATAAACATACACACCTGTGCCAAAATGTATGCAGTTGGCATTAACACAAGCACAGTTATCAAAAAAAAAAAAAACGTAAAACAACATAAGGTCGCACAAGGGTTAAACCAAATTGCCATTGTGACGCAGTTCATCATATGTAATGTAAAAAACACAGTGAGGAATAATACTTTTTGTTGCATCTTTGAGATGTACGGTATAGTAGTAGAAACGTTAAATAACAACTCATAATAAATATAACAAATATTGAGGTCTTGACACGAGGAACAAACTCAACTGGTCCATTGCTTTAGTGAACTTAATATTCAAGAAAAGTGCATTAAAATGAATGTGATGTTGGTTAAATTTATATATATATATATTGAACAACAATGATAATTCTGAATATATCCTACATATTCAACATTTCACCCAGTCCTAATGAGTAATATTGTGCTTCGTGTAAGAAGAGAATGATTTTCAGAAACTAAAACTTTTTTACTGACTATATACTGCAACACTATGCGATTAAATTACAACACGTATGTCTTTATTCCTTCGAGGCTAATACTTAAAGACTACTGCCAGAATTATTATTTTATAGAGAGTATGTCATAAAAAGTACCAAAAGTTAATAGCTAGAAACAGACATTCTAAACTCAATATGTACTGATATTTAGTTTATTTTTCGACAAAAACAACCTCAATTAGTTTACAATTATGACACTATCGTCTGCTGCTTTACAGAGGAAACTGAATTTGTTTTAAAACTGATCAATTTTGCAACATTGACACTGTTATTGAACTGAATTAAATCAACATTGAACTGAATTTAATTGGTTTCATAATTTATGAATTTTGAAACACTGATGCTACATTAAACTGAATTGAATCAACATTGAAATGAACTGAATCTGTTTCATAACTGATGAATATTGTGACATTTATACTATTATAGAACTGAATTGAATCAACATTGATCTGAATTGAATATTTTTAATAATTGATCAACTCTGCAACATTGACACTATTATTGAACTGAATTGAATATTTTTAATAATTGATGAAATCTGCAACATTGACACTATTATTGAACTGAATTGAATATTTTTAATAATTGATGAAATCTGCAACATTGACACTATTATTGAACTGGATTGAATATTTTTAATAATTGATGAAATCTGCAACATTGACACTATTATTGAACTGAATTGAATATTTTTAATAATTGATAAACTCTGCAACATTGACACTATTATTGAACTGAATTGAGTATTTTTAATAATTGATAAACTCTGCAACATTGACACTATTATTGAACTGAATTGAATATTTTTAATAATTGATAAACTCTGCAACATTGACACTATTATTGAACTGAATTGAATATTTTTAATAATTGATAAACTCTGCAACATTGACACTATTATTGAACTGAATTGAATATTTTTAATAATTGATGAAATCTGCAACATTGACACTATTATTGAACTGAATTGAATATTTTAATAATTGATAAACTCTGCAACATTGACACTATTATTGAACTGAATTGAATATTTTTAATAATTGATGAAATCTGCAACATTGACACTATTATTGAACTGAATTGAATATTTTTAATAATTGATGAAATCTGCAACATTGACACTATTATTGAACTGGATTGAATATTTTTAATAATTGATGAAATCTGCAAGATTGACACTATTATTGAACTGAATTGAATATTTTTAATAATTGATTAAATCTGCAACATTGACACTATTATTGAACTGAATTGAATATTTTTAATAATGGATAAACTCTGCAACATTGACACTATTATTGAACTGAATTGAATATTTTTAATAATGGATAAACTCTGCAACATTGACACTATTATTGAACTGAATTGAATGTTTTTAATAATTGATGAAATCTGCAACATTGACACTATTATTGAACTGGATTGAATATTTTTAATAATTGATAAACTCTGCAACATTGACACTATTATTGAACTGAATTGAATATTTTTAATAATTGATAAACTCTGCAACATTGACACTATTATTGAACTGAATTGAATATTTTTAATAATTGATAAACTCTGCAACATTGACACTATTATTGAACTGGATTGAATATTTTTAATAATTGATAAACTCTGCAACATTGACACTATTATTGAACTGGATTGAATATTTTTAATAATTGATAAACTCTGCAACATTGACACTATTATTGAACTGGATTGAATATTTTTAATAATTGATGAAATCTGCAACATTGACACTATTATAGAACTGAATTGAATATTTTTAATAATTGATAAACTCTGCAACATTGACACTATTATTGAACTGAATTGAATATTTTTAATAATTGATGAAATCTGCAACATTGACACTATTATAGAACTGAATTGAATATTTTTAATAATTGATAAACTCTGCAACATTGACACTATTATTGAACTGGATTGAATATTTTTAATAATTGATAAACTCTGCAACATTGACACTATTATTGAACTGGATTGAATATTTTTAATAATTGATAAACTCTGCAACATTGACACTATTATTGAACTGAATTGAATATTTTTAATAATTGATAAACTCTGCAACATTGACACTATTATTGAACTGAATTGAATATTTTTAATAATTGATGAAATCTGCAACATTGACACTATTATTGAACTGAATTGAATATTTTTAATAATTGATAAACTCTGCAACATTGACACTATTATTGAACTGAATTGAATATTTTTAATAATTGATGAAATCTGCAACATTGACACTATTATTGAACTGAATTGAATATTTTTAATAATTGATGAAATCTGCAACATTGACACTATTATTGAACTGAATTGAATATTTTTAATAATTGATAAACTCTGCAACATTGACACTATTATTGAACTGAATTGAATATTTTTAATAATTGATGAAATCTGCAACATTGACACTATTATTGAACTGAATTGAATATTTTTAATAATTGATGAAATCTGCAACATTGACACTATTATTGAACTGAATTGAATATTTTTAATAATTGATGAAATCTGCAACATTGACACTATTATTGAACTGATTTGAATATTTTTAATAATTGATGAAATCTGCAACATTGACACTATTATTGAACTGAATTGAATATTTTTAATAATTGATGAAATCTGCAACATTGACGCTATTATTGAACTGAATTGAATATTTTTAATAATTGATGAAATCTGCAACATTGACGCTATTATTGAACTGGATTAAATCCAACATTGAACTGAATTGAATCTGTTCCATAATTGATTAACTCTACAATATTGATACTGCATTGAACCGAATCAGTTTAATATTTTATGAATGTTGCTACGTTGAAATTGTTATAGAACTGAATTGAATCAACATTGAGCTGAATTGAATCTGTTTAATAATTGATGAAATCTGCAACATTGACACTATTATTGAACTGAATTGAATATTTTTAATAATTGATGAACTCTGCAACATTGACACTATTATTGAACTGAATTTAATATTTTTAATAATTGATGAAATCTGCAACATTGACACTGTTATTGAACTGAATTTAATATTTTTAATAATTGATGAAATCTGCAACATTGACACTATTATTGATCTGAATTTAATATTTTTAATAATTGATGAAATCTGCAACATTGACACTATTATTGAACTGAATTAAATCCAACATTGAACTGAACTGAATCTGTTCCATAATTAACTCTACAATATTGACACTGCATTGAACTGAATCCGTTTAATATTTTATGAATGTTGCAACATTGAAATTGTTATTGAACTGAATTAAGTCAACATTGAACTGAATAGAATCGGTTTAATAATTGATCATCTCTGCAACATTGAACATTTTTGTTGAGCTGTTTTACAGCTGAAATTGAACTTGTCTCATAGTTGATGGAGTTTGCATCACTGATTCTGTCATTTTCCTGTTTATTACCATGAAGCTGCGTTGAAACAATTTGTTTCGCATAAAATGCTATTAAAAATAAATAACATAACAAACAAAGACATAACCAAATATCCAAGAGACAAATGTAAAAGCTTACGAATCAGTAATTGGAAAACAGACTGTTATACGAAATATTGTGAGAAACAGGATGTCTATGACGTTATGATCCTGAATCTAACTGTTGTTTGTATAAAAGCCTTTAAAAACATTATCTAACACTGGGATTCCTGAGGTTACATGACAAACTAACAAACACGGCGCTCTCACAAAAGCGCTTGTGTTCTGCTGGTCCGGTACACACGTCATCTGCAGCCTTCGTGACGAAGTAATGTGGACTGACAATAAATGAAAATCACTAGTTTGATATTAAAGCGCTGACCTCCTCACAAACACACGAGTCGTGACTCAGATCATCAGTCTCTCCTCTCATCATGTGAACAGAAACATGGACTCGCTGACTGTCCTCGTTTGCCTTCTCATGCTAATAATAGCAGAGGACTCGCATTTACATCCGTTTCAGGAGAAACTCACCAGCTCTTTTTGCTGAATTTAAGCAGATCGAGACCAAACACAAAAAGAGTCATTCCTGCTTAAACCCGGTGACCTTTGAGAAATGCACAAGCTCTTCTGCGTACAGTCAGTGTTCTATCGTTGGCGAAACATAATTTAGACATTCATATTAATTATTTCAACACATACTATGAAATCATACTATCATTCAAAACTTTGGAGTCAAAAAGAAATGATCGCTTTGTTCATCAAGGACGCATTAAATTGATCAAAAGTGACATTAAAGACATTTATAATGTTACAATAGATTCTATTTCAGAGAAATGTTGTTTCTTTCTGTTCATCTAAGAATCCTGAGAAATAAAATGTATCTCAATTTCCACACAAATATGAACTGTTTTCAAAACTGATAATAATCATAAATGTTTCTTGAACATCAAATCATCATATTATAGTGATTTCTGAAGGATCATGTGACACTGAAGACTGGAGTAATGATGCTGAAAATTCAGCTTTGATCACAGGAATAAATTACACTTTACTATATATTCACATAGAAAAAGATGATTTATATCGAAATCATGTTTTACAATTTTTACTGTATTTTTGATCAAATATAAGCAGCTCAGAAAGACCTCAATGTTTGAACAGTAGAGCACACACATTTTTCCTAATTTTGCACATCTAAATAAATAACATTTTGCACTTATTTATTTGAATTGTTATTATTTTTTTTTCATCCTCCTCAAGTCTCATAGTGGGTTTAAATATCCACTATTTAACAGTCACCAAGACAAAATGATTGTACAAACACTGCATTTAGTTTTAGTTTGTCGCCTGCAACCAATCATTACTTGTTGTTTCTCAAATGCCAATATAGTTCAATAAAATTTCAATTAGAGAAAGAAAAGCCAAAAATTGTCAGGGTTTTTCAGAATCTTTCTTATTTTTTTATCAAGTAAACGTAAGAATAAGTTTGATATTGTTAATAATATTTCATCTGCACTGAAGCAGCTTCGGTTGACTTGATTATCAGACAAATTAGCAATTAAATATCATCTTTCTAAGACATATTATTAGGTATTGGTATTTATATTTCATTATGCATGCAAATATCTCATTGATTTACATTTCAAGCACCACTGCCCATATTATTGACATTTATATGCATTTTATGTGTATCTGCTGTAGACTACTGTTAAGATGTCATTGATTTACATTTCAAGCATCAGAATTTCATCTTTTTGTCCATATAAATATCAGCATCTGCAGCAAAACTGCATATTTTTGCTCGGTTTTGGGCCTCTGGATAAAATTGAGCTGTTTTTCCTCTTTATACATATTATATTAGCCCTAAAAGGCTGATGTATGAAATATAATACTCAAAATAATAAACAATATTTTGTCTAAAGGTTCAAAAACTGTTCCAATGGCTATGATTTCATACGTCAGGCTTATTTGATCTAATATATCAAAACATACACGAGTCAATGAATGATGATGAAACAGCCTGAACTGTCACTTACGATCATGATTCACGAGTTCACATGTGAACATGATGAAGGAAAACATTTTCACTACGTCAAACAGAACGATCAATAAACAGACATAAAGGTTGTACTTCTGCATCACGATTAATAACATTCATTAAAAACTGCATTCCTAACCCCGCAGGCTAGTTTGCAAGCGTGATTAGCGAACGATCTCACACACACTGTAAGCAAAGACAAGCATTCACAGATGCGCGTCATACGAACGCTAACATCATCCCAACATGGAAGTCCCTTCAGAGACAGCGATATTCCATGACCATCTGGACGTGCTTGCTTTAAATGTCAGATATTAATCAAATTACCATTATAGGAAAACTTTTTATGCCCACAAGCATAAACTAAAACATTTCAGTGCAAGTGACGAAAATCAAGGCCAGTCGGATGTGCTGCGCTTCCCAGATAAATAAATAAACCCCCATCTGATGTCTATCTAATAATTCCAAACCCCATTTTTACTCTGGTAAGTGTAAATATGACACAAAGAGCTAAACGAGGACAACTTTGAAGTTTTGGAAGTTAAAAATGGAGTCCCGAATGAGTCTTGTCATTAAGCATTGCTAATTACACTGATGGACTCTCAGTATCCAGCAGTGATGCAGATGTAGTGAGCTTATACAGGTGTGCACTAACCAGATTAATCACAGATATTCGTTAGCATTCATCTGGTATCTTTACTCAGCTGAAAGCAGAGAAAAATACACTGTAACTCCATTACAGGGTGCATTCAAAATGGATGCACGATATATCTGTAACGTCAACGGGTGGATGAAGACGAAGATCAGGCGAAGGTACTAAACAGCAAAGGTTTATTAAAGACATGAAACAGTGAGCGTGTGCTCAAAACAATAACCAGCCATGAAAAGGAGTGAGAGGGGAACTTAAATACACAGATAATGACAAGGACAACAGGTGACAGTGATGATGATGATGAGGGTGATGAGGCACAGGTGCAGGTGATGATGACAGGGGATACTAGGAAGTGTAGTGAAGACACAGACGAAGAAGGCGGTGAATGTGACATAACTCCCCCCCCCCCGCTAGGCGCGACCCGCGCCGTACAAGACAGAATACGGGGGGTGGGCATCTTGGAGTCCGTGACGGGAAGGAGGACCAGGTGCAGCTGGACGGACTCCAGGATGGTCCAGGCGGCCATGGTGGAGCGGACTGGTCAGGGGGCCATGGCAGAGTAGGAGACCACCCCTCGGGCGTCCAGGGCGGAGCAGGACGTGCAGGTGGTCGTGAGGACCCTTCTGGCGGCCGTGGCGGTGAGGACCCTTCGGGCGGCCGTGGCGGTGAGGGCCCTTCGGGCGGCCGTGGCGTTGAGGACCCTTCGGGCGGCCGTGGTGGTGAGGAGCCTTCGGGCGGCCGTGGCGGTGAGGACCCTTCGGCGGCCGTGGCGGTGAGGACCCTTCGGGCGGCCGTGGCGGTGAGGAGCTTTCGGGCGGCCGTGGCGGTGAGGACCCTTCGGGCGGCCGTGGCGGTGAGGAGCCTTCGGGCGGCCGTGGCGGTGAGGACCCTTCGGGCGGCCGTGGCGGTGAGGACCCTTCGGCGGCCGTGGCGGTGAGGACCCTTCGGCGGCCGTGGCGGTGAGGACCCTTCGGGCGGCCGTGGCGGTGAGGACCCTTCGGGCGGCCGTGGCGGTGAGGAGCCTTCGGGCGGCCGTGGCGGTGAGGACCCTTCGGGCGGCAGTGGCGGTGAGGACCCTTCGGCCGTGGCGGCGAGGACCCTTCGGGCGGCCGTGGCGGCGAGGAGCCTTCGGGCGGCCGTGGAGGCGAGGAGCCTTCGTGCGGCCGTGGCGGCGAGGACCCTTCGGGCGGCCGTGGCGGTGAGGACCCTTCGGGTGGCTGTGGCGGCGAGGACCCTTCGGGCGGCCGTGGCGGCGAGGACCCTTCGGGCGGCCGTGGCGGCGAGGACCCTTCGGGCGGCCGTGGCGGCAAGTAGCCTTCGGGCGGCCGTGGCGGCGAGGACCCTTCGGGCGGCCGTGGCGGCGAGGACCCTTCGGGCAGCCGTGGCGGCGAGGACCCTTCGGACGGCCGTGGCGGTGAGGGCCCTTCGGGCGGCCGTGGCGACGAGCCCCTTCGAGTGGCCGTGGCGGTGAGGACCCATCGGGCGGCCGTGGCGGTGAGGGCCCTTTGGGCGGCCATGGCGACAAGCCCCTTCGAGTGGCCATGGCGGAGAGGATTCTTCGGGTGACCGTGAGGCCCCTGGGCGCCCACGGCGAGGGCCCACTGCCACCCCCCAAAAATATTTGGGGTGAGTGACACGCCTCTGGATAGGACGAACTCAACGGTGGAGAGGTCTCTGGGCCGGTCGGAACCAGCGGTGAAGGGGTCTCTGTGCTGGACGGGACCAGCGGTGAAGGCTCTGTGCTGGACGGGACCAATTAAGTCATCCTTACCATGACTCAGGACGACTCCCGCTGTGAGGGAGGATCCGCAAACCCACAAGGTGCGGTCGATGAATTCAATAAACGAGAGATGAATATCTCCCAATAGCAGCATCTGGGCGAGTAGATCGTCCATCCCACTCCAAAAATTCTGCTTCAACTCTTCCTTAACCCAGCTCTCATCCTGATAAAGGTTCAGGTACACATCCACATAATCTTCGAGCGTACGACCTTTCTGGGAAATCCAGTCTTCCTCCATATTTTCGGACTGGTTATTCTGTAACGTCAACGGGTGGATGAAGACGAAGATCAGGTGAAGGTACTAAACAGCAAAGGTTTATTAAAGACACGAAACAGTGAGCGTGTGCTCAAAACAATAACCAGCCATGAAAAGGAGTGAGAGGGGAACTTAAATACACAGATAATGACAAGGACAACAGGTGACAGTGATGATGATGATGAGGGTGATGAGGCGCAGGTGATGATGACAGGGGATACTAGGAAGTGTAGTGAAGACAGAGACGAAGAAGGCGGTGAATGTGACAATATCGGCCGATATGCGAAAATTTTTTATGTTATCGTTATCGGGCCGATTCGAAAATTTAGCCAAGTTATATTAAAGCAGATAAATAATGTATTATTTCCTTCAGCTGAGGCGCTTCAGATGCGCACTGTTCAACATGATGGTTTTGAATTGCTTAAAATATGAGTGGAATCCCTTTAAAAAGGAAAATACGGTAAGCAAATCTGTCATATCGGCTTCATAAAAGTATAATGAGAACATTATAATTGTGTGTCTGGGACGTGGATTTTAATGGTGAGACTTTTTTGTTTTTGTAATCAGGCTTTTAGAAAATTATATAAAAATGTGGATTTAGATTTACCTGACAATATATTGGTAATATAAGATGAATAAATACTGTAACAAATGTATTGTTGATTGTTAGTTCAAGTTACTAAATACATTAACTAATGAACCATATTGTAAAGTGTTCCCAAAAAGCATTAAAAAATGCATGGAAACGTTAACAAAACGTTCTCAGAGCTTCTTTGTTAGCTGTGTTTCTGCTCTGTCTATTAAAACGCCAGCGTTTATTCACTGGGAAAAGCGGTATGTTGACAAAACAAAGCGAGTCGTGTGGATAGAGGTGCAAACGGGGTCTATTCAGGTCAGGCCCGCTCCACCATTGGCCACGCTCACCCTGAAAACTGTACAGTACAAACATTTGCTCAATCAATGTTGACGTTCGAGAGGAGAACGTCTTCCAGAGACGCTTAGATCAAACCGATCCTTCTTCAGCGTTAGATCACGTCGAGCGCATTCTCACTAGAAGAAGAAAGAAGAGTAAAGCATCTACAGCTCTCGAAACGTAAAAGCTGGACACAGCGAGTGTCGTTTTTAACCAGCTAGAAAAGCAGAACATTCCAGAGGTCAATGAAACAAAGAGCGCACAGATTTGCTTTGTGTTTACCCCTTTTGACCTCGTTTTTTTTTTTGGTCAGAGCTCACGTGCTTTTCATCATGCAGAAATCTTCTTGAGCTGTTTTCATACTTGGGATTGGTTTCGCTTGTTCTCATGTACAGTTCGTTCTGAGCTGTACTTAAAGTAGTCCCCCTGTAGTCAATCATTGTATCCCGTAAAACTCATCTTTGATCTTCAAAATGACATATTTAAACGTTTATTCCTTGAAGAAAAAAAGGTTATGTCTTAAAACATCTTGAATGTAACTCGACACCCTTGCCTCGTTTATTATTCGCGGTTCTATGAATATGCAAATGAGCCCCGCCCCCACTCACTCACTCAGAGATCCACTCGTTGACGATCACACGTTGATCTGATTGGTTACAAGGTAGTTTGTGACGTCAGAAACACCAGCGATTTCAAAGCGTGTTTTTGAGACTGTCTTTGGTTCACTGCAGTTTTAAGGAGGAAATACTCAGCAATGCTGGTAGATGTTGTAACTACATGAATTATATTCTGGCAAAATCATTTTTGTAAGCAGCAAATATGTTTCTGTGGAAGCTTGTTTCTGCCAAAGAATTAAAAATAAAAGAGCCTTTAAATCTCAAAATTCCGACTTTTTCCCCTTGCAGTTCCAAATTTAGACACAAGCTTCCCTATATTTTATTATATTTTATAAATCATAACACTTATTTTAGAGGTTTTTAAACTAATGTTAACTAATGATTGTAAAGTGTTACCGTGTTTTTTCTTGGTTATGCAAACTTTAAGGAAACATTCTTTTTTCATCTTTCTTCAAACATTGAATGTTTCATTTGAATGTCTCTGAACATTCCGAAATAAGTTGCAACATTTAAAAATGTAACATTCCAAAAACACTCCTAACAACACTAAGTAACTTTGAATGAACATTCTATTAGAACTTTGAGTATTCAGGACAACACAACCACTGAATGAAGCGCACAATAGTGTATGTTTTCCAGTTCCCCGAATGCCTCCCTGATGTTAAACACACTCGCAATAAAACACAGGCTACATATTACAGATATTACTGTAAAACACTTCTGCCGAGGCAGATCGAGAGCCTTGCTGTCAAGGTCTGACCGTCGTACAATTTGTCTTACATTATGTTCTGTGAAATTACTCTATCGTTTAAAGTAACAGCAGGCAAATATTTTCCTTTTTTTTCCAACAACTATTAACTTTTATTGCAGTCTGGTTTTCACGGGACTGAAGATTCATGATGCATCACGCCATCAGCTATGTTGCAATGTTTTTCTTTCTTTGAAAAGAAAAGCAGAGTGACAGAATGTCCTTCTTTTGCACATATTATATATTAAATGAGTGTTAAGGGTGACTGGTCCTAGTAAAGAGAATCTAGTCTAGTCAAACCCCTTAAGCCAAGAAATTACAAGTGTATTAACACATAGTATTATCATAATAGTTTTAAGCTTTTTTTGTTGTTGTTTTTTTTTGCTGTAAAACTGTTTTGAAACCATATGCATTGTATGAATTATGAATTATGCAATTGTGATGATCTGATTTTTAGATGGGGATGTGCGTCTGTGGGATTTTTTCACCTGTTTTATGGTGAAAATTGAGAAAACTTCACTTTAAGTAACATTTAATTCATAATTTTTTGTCCCGTCCGTTGTGAGTCCCACATTTAATTATGGCTATCAAAAGCGTTTAACTAATAGCATTAGAAACGGTTATAAAACTGAAAGTGAACAAAGAGTGCTTCCTTTATAATACAATAACTGAAGCTGTCGGTCACAATGAGCCTGTTATAATCTACTATAATTTACAGTTACTAATTTTCATCTTTCCATTTCTTTTCACTTCGCAAAATATCTGTCATAAAAATGGAAGTTTCTGCAATCCTACATCATAAATGACTAGGACGAAATGCAATAAACATGGTACCTTGCGTTCGGATGTGTTTTTGCAAACTTTATTTCAATAAACATTCTCTATTCCCTTTAGACATTCTAGTAACTCAAATGCCTGTTTCCAGCTGGTGTTAAGATGGAGAAAGAGACGGATTAAAACACCATGTGACGGTTAGGGTTTAGGGGCGGGGTCAGGAGTAGGGTTAGGGTTTAGGGGCGGGGTCAGGAGTAGGGTTAGGGTTTAGGGGCGGGGTCAGGAGTAGGGTTAGGGTTTAGGGGCGGGGTCAGGAGTAGGGTTAGGGTTTAGGGGCGGGGTCAGGAGTAGGGTTAGGGTTTAGGGGCGGGGTCAGGAGTAGGGTTAGGGTTTAGGGGCGGGGTCAGGAGTAGGGTTAGGGTTTAGGGGCGGGGTCAGGAGTAGGGTTAGGGTTCAGGGGCGTGGTCAGGGGTGGGGTTTAGGGGTGTGGTCAGGGGTAGGGTTTAGAGGCGTGGTCAGGGGGGGTTAGGGGCGTGGTCAGGGGTGGGGTTTAGGGGTGTGGTCAGGGGTAGGGTTTAGGGGCGTGGTCAGGGTGGGGTTTAGGGGCGGGGTCAGCGGTGGGTCATTAGTACGAATTCATACGAATTGGGCACTCGTAAAATATCTACAATTTAGCAAAAATCTTACTAAGTTGTACGAATGGGGTTGTATGAATTTGTACTAATTAGCCACCTCGTAAAATTCGTACGAATTGCCGTGATATCGGTTGTGAAGTGATCCACCAAAACACATCTTAACACCAGCTGTAAACAGGGCCAAAGTAACTTTACAAGTTCAACTACTATAAATAACGTTGCAAATAATTGCAAGTATCAACTAACTTTCCCAAACCCAATCATATGACCAAAACCGCTACTTTTCAAGAAAATGAAAAGTCACTTAATTTATTTAGCGCTTTTAACAATATAGACTGTTTTAAAGCAGCTTTACAGTGATAATAGGCGATTAAAACAGAGATTGTTTTCGGCTTTATAGCAGATTTAGAATAAAGTTATTGTCCAGATAAAGTTAGTTTTGATCGATTCACTTCCGTTGCAAAGATCATTAGTTATTATCTTAGCGGCCGCTAACACACACCGTTCTAACAGAACGTTCTGGGGTACGTTTCCCAAAAGCATCGTTGGCCAACTATGATCGCAATTTCCATCGAACTCTATTGGTAACGACGGAACTTGCGACCATAGTTGGCTTTGGGAAACGCACCCCTGGTCGTTCATTCGCACAACAACAGTGTTTGATGATCGAGAACGCACACTTTGAAAGATGTTCCAAAGTGCAAGTTTATTTATTTTTTTTAAATGGTGTCATCTCTGCATAAACTTCAAAAACGTGAATTTGTGGAAACGCTGATGGCGTGCACATGCGTATTACGTGATTAGTCAATAAATATGTGCGTTTGATTATATATGTGTTCAGGATACACAATTTTTTGTCGAAAAAGCACATTTAAAAAAATAAATAAATAACACTGTGTTGAAAGAGTTGATATCATGGTTTCATATATGATCATACACTTGCATGTGTCATTATATTATTAACACTTTACCAAAATGAAGCCTTTGACCTGATAATGTTGAACATACGTGTTTAATCCGTCATTATAACAGCCGCATCTGAGGCAGGAACATTAAAGTTATAAAGGTTATAAAGTTATTCTATATTCTTCTGTCATTTGGCCAAAATCTCATGTTATTAAAGATGACAGGTATTTAAGACAGTATATTGACTGTGACTTCTCTGCTCCTCGCACACATAAAACATCAGCCTTTATATATATACACACTGTTTCTAGAGTGAGGAAAACGCTGAAGACATTTATTTATCTTTTAATAAATTCCATGTTATACGGTAAAAACCCAGCCCTATAAAACTACCTCTCATTAGTCTGTGTGCTTATGGTCATAAGTTGATGTTACAGAAGTTACTGTAGAATTGAGTTCGGTACAATGTCTGATGATGGAGCATGAACATAAAGCGTTAGTAAATATTAAAGTTTACTAATACTCTAATGACTGCTAGTCGACATGCAGATATCAGATATTTCTATGGGTTTTTAAGAATGGTGGTTTCGATGAGTAAAATAAGGTTTGTGATTAATATTACTTTTATAGACATTTTGTTCTACAACTTTACTCACACTAAGTCCTACAATATTTTTTTTTACTCTATGAGTTTATATGCTTGGCAAAAGTTCCTTATATAGTAACTTAAGTTTAAAAAAACACAAGAGCAGTAAAATCACTGAGTAATTTATACAGTATGAAAGTGTCTTCCAGTAATGTTGACCACAGACTGTATTTTACCCATAAAACACAAACCGCTATTGTATAAAACCAATAGGAAATTCCCGAACGCCGGTGCATTAGGCCATACAAACCCGTTTTACACATTACATATTGAGCAGCTCATGCTTGACTTCGCAAAACAACAGATCAATAGTTTCCTAAAACAGCAAGAGCTCTTATTATAAAGCAACCGCTGATGGAGATATCACAGTTTAAAGGAAGAATTTATCACCGGAAAATATAAAAGCATATTTAGAATATTGATGTGCTCGGAAACGGCATCTTTATCAAATTACCGTTTAGTAACTTATTATCGTTAACTACAACTAAAACTATGAAAACAAGCCTGTTATTTGAAATAAAGCTGAAATAAAATAAAACATGAATATCAGTTGAAAAAAGTCAATAGAAAATTAGAAATTAAATAAAAGTGAAATAAGATAAGACACTAAAATTATTGAAAAATACAAAAAATAAGCAAAAATGAACTAAAACTGAAATAAAAATGAAACCTAGCAAAATAAAAAAAATTAAATAAAGATAAAATCTAATAAAATGAAAAAGCACTTAACAGAATTTACTTAAAATTTGCCAAGATAATAAATTGAAATAAGTTGAAGTTAAAGTAATAAAAATTATTCATAATAAGTTTATAAATAATAACAAATAAATAAATACAGTACAACTAAATTAAACCTAAATAGAAATAATAAATAATTAATAATAAATTATAATAAAAGGACAAAAGCACATAGCAAAATGACTATAAATTACACCAAAATTAACATGTAAACTGAAAATATATATAAAAAATCTAAATATTAATTAAACAATTTTTTTAATATTAGTTGAAAAACAAACTAAACAAAACTTTGAAATTTTGCCTTGACAATAAACCGAATTAAGTTGAAGCACTAAATATATTGATAAAAAAAAACTGAAATAAAAAAGAAATAATATAAAATAAAATATATCTAAATATTAATAAACTATAATAAAAGCCTGAATAACACTGTTAGTAACATTAGCTGTTTGAATATACTGAAATGAAGAAATATGAAACACGCGTGATGTATAAACCTCACACAAACACACACACTGCACTCCAGACGTGTTCGAGAGCTACGCATGTTCAGCGCCGCATGAAGTTTTTTCTCACGTTAAACAATCCTGTACTTTTAACAAATAATTTTCCACACATGTGGAAATAATACACTCTCTGGGCAAAGTTCACGCCGCATGAAGTTTCTTCCTCGCATGTACTTACCAGAGCTAAAGGAAGACTAAATTCATGATCAATCCTTTTGATTTATTAGATCTTGTACCGGATACAGAGCCCTTTTACACAACATATGTAAGCTGATATATATATATATATATTTCTCCACCGGAGCATTAATATGGCGTGCTGGATGTGTTCCAGATGTCCTCAAACAGCACCACATCATAAAAACCTGTATTTCCAGATCCCAAGCTTTAGCCTGAAACCTGGAGGCTTTTACAACCATAATTACATCCACTTGATGGTGTTGATAAAGTCAGCCAATGGTACCCTGTAATGGACTGGAGTTTTATTATACACGAGGGACTTCGACTTGAAAAATTCCTAAGCCCTAAATATTCCCAAAGTGATGGAGAGCAGTTCATGCAATTCCTGAAAAGAAAACCCTACTGCAATTGCTCTGTGTGGAAACAACATTTACGCATTTTAAAGAACCTTTTATCCAAAGTGCATTTTTAACTTGTGTTTTATTAGAACGTGCATTTCCTAGAAATCATTTGGCAGCTGCTTTTATCCAAATGGGTATTGCATTGCATTCAGACAGAGTTTACATCTGATCATTGTTCATGCATTCAAAAAAAAAATAGTTTTATACTCACTCTAATAAATGATGGGTTGTTTTAATCAATTTTGGGTCAAAATCAAACATTGGGATAAAAATGTAATTTAAAAATTTAACCCAATGGCTGGGTTAAGAAATGTGAATTACTTGAAACTACACAAAAACCCACGTTAGACCAACAGAATTCGCCCAGGTTTTCCCAACTCGTTAAACACATCCGTCTGAACAAAGCATTTTAAAATGAAAAACACTGCTGAAATGTTTAGGGTTTGTGCATTCCCAGAATGCAGCGCTGCAGACATAAATTATGCAGGATTGTTGTTTCGCTGACTTTTGTTGAAATTTCTGTTTTGTCATTTGTCATAAACTTTTTACATGTGTTGTTGACTGTCACTGTTCTCGAGGTTTGTGTGTCCAGTGTGTCGTCTAACCACAGCCTTATAAACGTAAGATATCTTTGCTTTGTACTAAGCAGGGCCTAAAATTAACACTGGGTAACAATTTTTTGAATTCTAACAGTGCAATGTTGTGAACATGAACAAGCGTGAGTGACGCTCTGTACAGTGGACAGTCAGCGCTTCATGATCACGAACGTTTCAGCCTTTCCAATGTTAATATTCCAGCGCTGGAACACGAGCTCAGGCGCTGTGTGGGGATATTAACACCCGAAGCGCGTCTCTCATGCCTTTCTGCGCTGGAATGGACAAATTCACTCAAAATTATGTCAAAAAATAAAAACCCTGTCTCTGCGAGTATCCTAGTAAACAACATAGTCGGTAACAGCGAAACTTGTTCCCTGTAAAGTTATTAAAGACATCGTTAAAATAGTCCAAGTGACTACAGTGGCTCAATCTCAAGTTTATCAAGCAACGAGAATACTTTTTGTGCGCAAAAACAAACAAAAATAACGACTTTATTTCAACTATTGATTTCCTTCTCTGTGGGCCTCGAGTGAGTTCACTAGTGTAACAGCGCAGCGCTTCTGTGTTGTACGTCACACGCATCACACACATGACCAGCGTCAGCCAATAGTGAGCCTACGTGTGACGTAGCACTACGCTATCACACTACGCTATCACACTACGCTATCACACTACGTTATCACACTAGGCCATCACTCTACGCAATCACACTACGCTATCACACTACGCTATCACACTACGCTATCACACTACGCTATCACCCTGCGCTATCACACTACGCTATCACCCTGCGCTATCACACTACGTTATCACACTAGGCCATCACTCTACGCAATCACACTACGCTATCACACTACGCTATCACACTACGCTATCACACTACGCTATCATCACACTACGCTATCACACTACGCTATCACCCTGCGCTATCACACTACGTTATCACACTAGGCCATCACTCTACGCAATCACACTACGCTATCACACTACGCTATCACACTACGCTATCACACTACGCTATCACACTACGCTATCATCACACTACGCTATCACAATACGCTATCACACTACGCTATCACACTACGCTATCACACTACGTTATCACACTACGCTATCACACTACGTTATCACTCTACACAATCACACTACGGTATCACACTACGCTATCACACTACGCTATCACACTACGCTATCACTCGACGCTATCACACTACGCTATCACTCTACGCAATCACACTACGCTATCACACTACGCTATCACACTACGCTATCACACTACGCTATCATCACACTACGCTATCACACTACGCCATCACACTACGCCATCACACTACGCCATCACACTACGCCATCACACTACGCCAACACACTACGCTAACACACTACGCTATCACACTACGCTATCATCACACTACGCTATCACACTACGCTATCACACTACGCTATCACACTACGCTATCACACTACGCTATCACACTACGCTATCACACTACGCTATCATACTACGGTATCACACTACGCTATCACACTACGCTATCACACTACGCTATCACACTACGCTATCACACTACGCTATCACTCGACGCTATCACACTACGCTATCACTCTACGCAATCACACTACGCTATCACACTACGCTATCACACTACGCTATCACACTACGCTATCACTCTACGCAATCACACTACGCTATCACACTACGCTATCACTCTACGCAATCACTCTACGCAATCACACTACGCTATCACACTACGCTATCACACTACGTTATCACACTACGCTATCACACTACGCTATCACACTACGCTATCACTCTACGCAATCACACTACGGTATCACACTACGCTATCACACTACGCTATCACACTACGCTATCACTCGACGCTATCACACTACGCTATCACTCTACGCAATCACACTACGCTATCACACTACGCTATCACACTACGCTATCACACTACGCTATCACTCGACGCTATCACACTACGCTATCACTCTATGCTATCACACTACGCTATGACACTACGCTATCACACTACGCTATCACACTACGCTATCACACTACGCTATCATCACACTACGCTATCACACTAAGCTATCACACTATGCTCTCACTCTACGCTAACACACTACGCTATCACACTACGCTATCACACTACGCTATCACACTACGCTATCACACTACGCTATCACACTACGCTATCATCAAACTACGCTATCACACTACGTTATCACACTACGCTATCATCACACTACGCTATCACACTACGCTATCACACTAAGCTATCACACTATGCAATCACACTAGGCCATCACACTACGCTATCACACTACGTTATCACACTACGCTATCTCACTACGCTATCACATTACGCTATCACACTACGCTATCACACTACGCTATCACACTAAGCTATCACACTACGCTATCACACTACGCTATCACACTAAGCTATCACACTACGCTATCACACTACGCTATCACACTACGCTATCACTCTACGCTATCACTCTACGCTATCACACTACGCTATCACACTACGCTATCACACTACGCTATCACACTACGCTATCACACTACGCTATCACTCTACGCTATCACACTACGCTCTCTCACTACGCTATCACACTACGCTATCACACTACGCTATCACACTACGCTATCACTCTACGCTATCACACTACGCTCTCTCACTACGCTATCACACTACGCTATCACACTACGCTCTCTCACTACGCTATCACACTACGCTATCACACTACGCTATCACACTACGCTGTCACACTACCCTATCACACTACGCTCTCTCACTACGCTATCACACTACGCTATCACACTACGCTATCACACTACGCTATCACACTACGCTATCACACTACGCTAACTGACTCGAGGCGCACAGAGAAGGAAATCAATAGTTGAAATAAAGTCGTTATTTATGTTTGTTTTTGCGCACAAAAAGTATTCTCGTCGCTTGATAAACTTAAGATTGAGCCACTGTAGTCACTTGGACTATTTTAACGATGTCTTTAATAACTTTACAGGGAACAAGTTTCAATCCCTTAGAAGCCTATGGAGGAGTGATCCAGCTCTCAGATTCAATCACAAATATCTTAATTTGTGTTGCGAAGATGAACGAAGGTCTTACGGGGTTGAACAACATGAGGGAGAGTAAATACTGACAGAATTTACATTTTTGGGTGAACTATCCCTTTAAGGGAACGCAAACACAAAACGCATGATCGTGTGTGCATTCGCTCTTAAAGTGACGGCATCCTAATAATCCTGCTACTGTCTGCGTGTTTAATGTTAACCAAACAACAAACGACAAAGTAAAAACTCGTGTTGACACTGTTCTCCGTTTTTTCACGCAATGAAAAATCCCGAAGCAAAGAGAGGCCACTGACACCGATAGACAAGACAAGGCAGGTTACTTTTGATATGAAACAAAGTCTCAGCTTTCAAATTATGTCAATTTTATTATGAAATTCAGACAATTAATACCGTTTTTGCCGCTCTGCAAAGTGACGTGACAGATCGCTGTAAGTTAGCTCCTGGTTCAAGAGGCACGTGAACTGATCTAAAGCTCTTCTTTAGTTAAATACATTTGAATGTTGGAAGATACATTAGCCTACAACTCGCTGAAATGTATCATGTCTCGTGTAACCACTCCGTGCTTCAACCGCGGAAATGGGTCAATAAAACAACTGGAGAACAATATGTCACGTAACGTAACAGTTACCTCAGAAAAGCCATTTAATGACCACAGCATATAGCTAGAAAAATTAACTAGGCCTATAGAGAGGAGTATTTTTGCTAAATATATGCACAATTCTACATTATAATTTTACTCATATCATTAAAAATATTATAATGTTATTATAAAAAACGCATTATTTTAGTTGTTCATTTTAATCTTTAATAATAATATCAACTCCCTGTATGTTTACACATTACTGAGATACTTTTCCTTGAGAAAAATTAACATGTAGCTTTATATATGGATATTTATCCAAATGAATTGATGTAAACATTGTTACATGTTGTTCATAAACTTGAATGGAATTCTGTTTGGTCACTAAATGTTTTGAGAATCATACACTTGTGATGCAAGTTTTTTTTTCTGAATGATTTATATTCATGCTGCCTGCCGAACATGGGTTTGAGCTCGTATATTTTTGAACTCTCAAAGTTCATATTAATGCATAGAAACTTTTCTTGTCTCTGGATCTAGAAGAACTGAGGTCCATCCTGTGGATCGGTTTGACGTCACAATCTGATTGGACCAGTTGTTTCGAGTGCTTTGGCTACTAAAATTTGGTTTGACCAGTAAAAAAAAGAAAAAGCTGTAATTTCCACTATAAACTCTGCTTAATTGCCTTTTATCTTTTTCAGTCTTTTTTCACTTCGTTTTGTAGAATGAAGGATGTACGTTTATACTTTTTAAAATTAAATAATAACTATGCTAAAACATACTCGATTGCTTTATCTAGGCTCATTTTGTTGGATCATTTATAATTAGGAAACAAAAGAAATATCCAAATGAGGCAAATAAAAAATTAAGCAATGTTTAAAAATGTTGTCACACTTCAACTTAGGGAACATGGGCAGTTATGCTGTAATAATAAATAGTTATTTTCCCAATACCTTTTACACACAAAAATAAACTCTTTAAAGACTGGTTCTAATAGTGGCCCCTCTTCGGTAAGTGGTTCAAATTTTCTAATAAATATAATTTTAAACAGTATGGGACATTAGTTCTATAAGAGGTTTTGGGGCCTTCATATTCACATAGGGCCCAACAGTACGTTCCACAGGGCCCTCATAGTCCAAGAGCCTTGTTTAAGACACATATTACAGCATTAATAAACATTTGTTTTCATTGTTAACTGGTTTTCTGAACCAAACTGGATCACGCTGGGTTTAAACCTGGGCCCGGGCCCAAAGATTGCCTGAAGAGCACTATATATTTTATTTGTGTGTATTGTATTTATTTGTGCTTTTAAATTTAATGTGATGTTTTTTTCTTAGTTTATTACTCACCGTTTACTTGTCTTTTAATTCTAGGCTATACAATTCATATTAGTTAAGCTATAATTTTAGCTTTGGTGTCAAATTGGAATAGAGGATTGTGAATTTTCACTCGTATCTAAAATGTTGGTGTCATAACTGCCTGTTTTTGTGTTATGGCTGATGAGAAATATTTTTGGCCAGCACATTTTCTTAAGGCAAAAAGTTAGTTTTAGGCTGTAAGCATAATTCCCTTCACATATGAAGTGTCCTATAAAACTAACTTCAAATTCTCAAAACAAGATCGTGTACTGTTACTATATTATTATAAATAGTCAACGCATTCTCATCCTTTGGCGGCATATGTGACGCCATATGACAAAACGGCGAAATACTACGCACATGGCACCCTTTATCGTCAATATAACACGCACTGTGATGGGTAGGTTTAGGTGTGGGGTAGGGTCTGCGTCTCATATTCACGCTAAAGGATGCCAGTCAACTTTATGACGCCTTGGGTTCGCGTGTTATATTCACGCTAAAGGGTGCCATGTGCGTAGTATTTCGCCGTTTTGTCATATGGCGTCACATATGCCGCCAAAGGATGAGAACGGGCTCAAATAGTTGAGGGTTTTGCATTGAAGTTCAGTTACTATAAGCTTTTCGGATAAGAGTTGAGATGCATATGAATAACAGATTTACAAACCTTACAGTCCAAAAACAAACTGTCTTACATTCCTCCCTGCTTTAAAGTGAGTGCAAGAACTTGCACTGAACGAGTAATTATGGGCCTGCACGTTATTTATTACTACTGTATCATTATTCCGGATCATTGCAGGAATAACGTAAGAACCAAACGATATCTGTCTACTTTGACGTTTTAGATTTAAGCTTTCTTTCTCAGTCTGCGGTTTCACAGACGTTGGTGAACACGACTTCTTGCACCTGAAAGTTTCATTGCCAGAATCTAGGGTTAAAAAATCTATTTAAATTTAAGAGGCTTAAGAGTCGCACAGTAATAGACAAGTTGAGCTTCCTACTACTACAAAATTTGCGCCTGATCCTTAAAAAACATTCTATCCCTGAAGCAATCGTCAATCAGTCTTCAAAACACAAGGGGAACATTATAAAAACACATGAAAATGTGTAATGACACGCGCCACCCAGAGCTGAGATCTATCAGCAGCGTGTCCTCACTTCACTGCCGAGCTGTCTCTGAAACACGCGCTTCAAAATAAAACAGGGAAAAAAGTTGATAGGGCTTTTAACAAGATTTCATCTGAAGCGTCTGGTGAGGTCCAAATTAATGACACCAGCGTCAAAAAAAACAAGAATGCACACGATTGTTTGTAGGGCAGCACAAACAAAGCTGCAAGACGGCACACATGGAAATATTTAAGACCAGTGATGTACGTCAGTCTAGATATTAATCCTTACGTGTTGAAAAGCTTTCTGTTCTCTCTAATAAAATGCGTGTAATGTTTGGGCGTAGCGCTTGTTTTCTACTCCAGCTTTGCTTTGCACACGTGCAACTCTACACAAGTATGTGAAACACTCTCATGCTTGGTTTTTGCATGTTATTTTGTTTCCAAAATGCATCAGCACTACATTCATAATGCTTTGCGAGAAATGCACGCGTCCTTTCAAGTCTGCGTTTGCATGCTTGTATATTTCAGGCCTTATGGGAGCGTTCACAAGGCATGCATTCTGGAGTGTACATTCATAAATCTGATTGGTCAACTGATTTAAAACCAGGATTGATTCAATGCACTCTGTGCGTCAAAACCAAAACAAATTTTATATCTAATCATCTTTTAAACGCAGTGCTTATTTTCGATGGAAATAAATCTGCATGTGGCAAATGTGTACATAGACCAACAATTAAAAAAATGCACAGAGAAATGAATTGCTGGACGCAGAGCTGCACGATTAATCATTAAATATCTCAAATTCAAACACCCTCATAATCTTACTCGATCTAGAGAGAGCCGTTGTCATGTATAGATATAAAACAGCTTCATAAACAGTCGTTTCGACCACACAGTATCATTATTTCTGTCTTATAATAATTAATATTATCACAGAAGTACTGGGGTAAAAGTTTATAGTTCGGATATAAACACTGGTAGCGAAGTCTTTATGAGTGAGTCATTGAATCATTCACTCAAACTTTTTTTTTAAATATAGAAAGCAGCAATTAACATTTTGTCCGAACCTCTAGTTAATTACATGTTATTTTGTTCAGTTGTCTATTCAGAATCGTGATCTCTGTTTTAAACAAAAATGCTGATTCTCAATTTATCCAGAATCGAGCAGCTCTTTTCCTCCGGGTTAAATTACACTCCAATCTCCAATGAAAACTGCATGCAGTTCCCAGAAGTAACCATCCGTCTTGAAGACAACCCAACATTTCATAAAGCTAAATCAAATTACACAAGAGCTATCAAAGCAATTATTATTAAACATTAAAAAATTAAACTTTTTTGATTCAGAATTTGAGATATGCAAGCAAACTACCAAGATGCCTTCCTCTGATGCATCCACAAAGCAATGAAATACTATGAGCACAGAGAGCATATGTGGCGCAGCGCTGGCAAAACATGCGCTCCATCCCTAGAAAGTGGGAGCAAAGTCGTAAAATGCTGGGAAGCTCTGGGAAATCAGTCAAAAAAAAAAAAAGAGGCAATTAAGGGTCCCGCCGTGATCTTGCGATCCAGCCATACTGGGTCTGGTCTTGTGAAAGCACTGGGAAATTCAGGCCCCATAAATTTCAATAGATGACACACAGTACAAAACAATAAATATTTTTCACAACAAAGCGTGTCCTGGAGAGTCAGCGAGGGCATGTATGCCAAATGTATGCATGGATGCCAAAATGGCATTGAATTAAACCGCTTGCACATATTTCATTTGGGGCCTTTCCAAGATCTGTCGAGATATTTTACACAACAAGACTTTAACAGTGCAATTTACTGTCCAGTATTTTACATTTACATTTATATTTACAATGAGGGCCACCTTTGACCTAGTTGAGCATGAGATGAAAAGCATAATATTATTAAGAACAAGGCTCATTTTCAGGGCTATTGTTCATATTCTTAGTACACAATGAACACGTGCGGTGAGGTTAAATTATCTTTGCTCAAGAAATGCTATTAGAATATGACATGATACAGTTTTAATTAGTGCCGGGCAACGATGAATCGTGATTAATCACATCCAAAATAAAAGTTTGTCTTTACATTATACAGGTATATATGTGTGTGCACTGTGTATAATTATTTTGTATATATAAATACACACACATGCATGTGTATGTATTTAAGAAAAATGTGTTATATAAACAACATTTATATTAATATATAATATAAATGATGTATAAATGCAAATATTTCTTAAATATATACATGCATGTGTGTGTATTTATATATACAAAATAATTATACACAGTACACACACATATATTATGTAAACACAAACTTTTAGTTTGGATGCGATTAATCACAATTAATCGTTGCCCGGCACTAGTTTTAATTTTTGAAATTTCGTTAAAACCATCAAACTGTTCTATTGAGGGAAACCCGCAGGATCTTTGAAGCTTCTCTTTTGTTGATAAGCACTTCTCATCAGAAGTATGGGAAGATAGTTGGCGCATGTTACGTTCACCGTCGGATCATGAACCGATCGTGTGTAAATGAACACAGTGCTGCGCTTCACTCTGAAACACGCAGCGCATATTATACGGTATTAGCCTATATTTCTTTAAATTGCACTAAGCTATATCATTTGTTTTTGATTATTCATGCAGCCTTAATACAAATTTTACTCAGTCTTTCCTGACGGTCCATCCGTGATCACCGGCTCGCGTCCTCCGGCTCATCGAGGAACTGGAATGTTAAGAGGTTTCTTTCTTTTCTGAGACGCGCTTCTGAACATCCATTTGCAAAGTGACTATAATACGACTTTCTGAGGTGACGTGAGCGGTGTTTATCTGTGCAAAAACTCTCATTCATGATGCTAGAGTGTTGTAGGTGATTGCCAGGGCTAGGGCTGGGTGATAAATCGATTTTATCGATTAACTCGAATGTGTAGTTTACGCCGATTTTTTTGAATGAAAATCGGTTTTCTCTTTAACAACCGCCGACGCTCCCGCCTGGGCTCCCGTAGTTCCGACCGGGCTCAGCGCTTGCCATGATAGAGATACACAAACAACATGGCACATGAGCATGACCGCGGCAGCAGAAGCACACCCGCCGAAAACATTTACAAGCTGAATCTGCAGGGCCGCCAACCCTCACGAGTTCACTGTGAGAGACGCAATTCTGTCACTTTTTACACGCTCTCACGCCACACATCCATTTTCTCACGCAGAGAAAACGAAGCAAAGAGGACACTGACACCGACAGACAAGACAGAGCAGGTTACTATCGATATGAAACAGATTCTCAGCTCTCAGATTCTGTCAATTTTATTACGAAATTCAAACAATAAACACCGTTTTGGCGCTTGTAAATGTGACGTGAGAGAACGCTGGCAGATCTCAGTTCCAGCCGCACGTGAACCGATCATCTGTTACTCTTTACTACAAACTTACCGAGATGTAATAAAATCGATCGATCAGTGTTTTTCAACCGCGGAAAGATGTCCATAAAACAGCTGGAGAACAACATATGTCACAAAACGTTATATTTACCTCAGGATGGCTTTTAATGACCCATAACACGCATGTGGACTTAAAATAATTGCTATAGAGAGGAGTATTTTGCTAAATATGATAACTATATTACACATTTATTATATTTTTTACCCATAACATTAAAATTGTATAACGTTGTTATTACAAAAAACGCATTATATTTAATTTGAGTTAGTTTTAACCTTTAATAATACCAGCTGAAAGGGCTCTCTGTATGTTTACAGCATTAGGTGATTTATTATTTTATTATTTTAGAGAACAATTAACACATTAACGTATCTACTATACCTATTTATCCAAGGGAATTTATATTGAATCAAGATCAGAATCAAATCACAAGAATTGAATTGAAAATGTGAAATTTGTGTTAAGCAATAATAAAAACAGTAGCATACCAGTAAACTTAATAAAATTATGTTTAGTTACCAAATAACTTGACAATCATAATACACTTATTGTGATGCAAGTTTTTTGTTTTTTTTTACACATCCCCCCCAATCCCAATCCACCCATTTTATTTTATTTTACATTTTCTTTGTTTTCAAAGACAGGGCCTGTCCTCTTGTCTTTCTGGCTTGTTGTTTCTGATTGCACTTTAATCCAGATCAAATCCCAGAAGGGAATATTAAAACAAAATAAAGTTAAAACTTGTTTTGAACAATTTCTTTGTCATCTGCAGATTGATTTTAAGAAGTGATTAAAGTAGTGATCTGTGTGATATTGCACATTTCCAATTCACCCAATATTATTTCACCACCACAGGTTGCCAGCTGGCGGAAAACACAACGTATTGCAGCCAACAAACAAACTGGGTCAGAGATCACAGATTCTACTCAACCTAAACAGATGCACCCAGCTAAAAATCTCTATGAACGGCAGCATATTAAAACATAATATCAACTCATCATAAATCAATAAATCCATCATAAATCAATAAATTAACTCATCAACTTACTGAGTAAGTCTCCTCGCATTCCACATGTCAGTTGCACTCGTTCCTGTTGCGTGTCCTCAATCTGGCAACCCGCGCGAGCGTCGAGTCTGTGGAGGCGGGGAAACTACCATCCCTGATATTTTGAATTTGGACTGCAGTACCGATTTCAACCACACTCTCACATACTGCAAAAAAAGAGATTAAAAATTATTACACTTTTTAACCAGCTTATCCGGAGCACAAATGCTGTAAGCATAAAAAAAAGCCTGAAATAACAAACGGATGGTTTATTAATTAACTGCAAAGGCACTGAGTTGTATAATGTCTTTTGCATAATCCAAGGTTTTTCTCTGGGTAAATTAAATAAATACATGCTAAAACAAAATGAAATCTGCACAAAATACCATCTGGACATTAAGGAACGACGCTCAGGACAATTGACAGAGCCGTTACTGTCCCGATCAGGCCAGAGCTTTTACTTCTAATTCACACAAAATTATATCAAAATGCCCGTCTTGGTGAGTATCCTTGTAAACGTAGTCGGCAATGTATTAAATGAATGTAAACAGTTGAGAAATAAAACGTTTGTGTATCAGTATATTGGATCCGTGCATTCTCTCTTAAAGTGACAGCGGCCTAATAATCCTGCAGTTTTAATGTTAATCAAACAACAAAAGACAAAACATAGTTCACTACTTTTGACTAAATAACTTATGTAACTTTAATAAGAATTATTTAATTTATACAGTGAAGAATATATTTTACATTTGATTACTTTATTTCTGTAGCTGAAAAACATTAATCCATGTTCAATAGAAATTATTTGATGATTTAGCAATAAATGCATGTACTTTTTTGAACTTTGCTAATTTAAAACATTATCAAAACACTAATCTATTTTTACGACAAAAGCTCAAATAAGAGAGTAAATTGACATATATCGATATCTAAATTGGCCAATAGTTGTTTGTTCAAATTTGTATCGGCCCCCCCCAAAAAAATACTATAGTAAATTTCACAAATAATTACAAAGAAACGGTAAGTAACAAGTTGAATTAAAAGTGAAATTTTGAAACAGAAAAACTGAAATAGTATTTATATTGTAACATATTTTTTAGAGTGTAGTAATAGAGGTTAAATGTAATAAAGTAATAGAGGTTAAATGCTTGTTCATGCTAATGACGAGCATTTAAAGTGACACAAGAGAAAGCTGCAGCACTTATAATAAACAGAAAGATATTGTCTGCTGGTGTGAACGCTAATATAGTTATAGTCGTTCTTGGTGTGAACCTGTCTTAACTGTGAATTTGCGCCACTAATGAACTGTCAATCAATCATTATCTTTAGTATGCGATTAGCTAATCTCAATTTAATCTGAATAATCTAAATGCAAATCCCAGATCTTCCGGGAAGAGGCCGTCAGACTTCTCGGGTCCTTGTAATCCCGGGATTTTTGCACATTTGTAACTTAAAGCTGGTGAAAGAGTAAAGAGTAAAAATGGTGCATGACTGACAGCCGGAAAACATTGTTGGCAGCCACTTTAAAGAAAGATTATAACTGCGTTTTCTTGTTAGGGATAGCTCTTAGATGGAGACTGCACAACAAGATGGGTTTTTTTATTTTTATTTGAGCAAGCAGCCTTTCAAATGTTGTAAATCGCCCTATGAATACTTTGGTGGATTTTGGCCCAGGAACTTTAAAACAAGTTACACCCCTGAAACCTCTTAATAGATGACTGTCTGACCTTACATAACCCGATTTGCACTGCCTCGTTCTGCGGCGCGGGGTGAATTTAGGTCGTTCTGTGTCAAAATAAAAACGCTGCTTGGTTTCTAGCGTCAGCTCTTTGATATTACGTAATCAACCTTGACTGAGGACAGCTTCACAGCCACTGGTGGAGCAGAAACCCTGTTGCGAGCGCGTCTGAAGAGAAAGGATGGGGGTTCTGCGTACCAGATCTGAGCGCAGGAGGATCCGCTGCCAGAAAGCTGCCTGTGTAAACAGCATAATAAAGAAAAAGCAACTGCACAAAAGGAAAGAGCCCTGATGGGACTGTAACGTGTTTGCAACGCTGTGTCCTAGATTGCACTCTGGCGCCGCAGGGGCTCAGAAATCGTCAGTCACGACTTTCTCCTCCGAGTTACTACTTACTTAGCAAATGTAATGTTCATGCTAACAAAATATACTTTTTTTTCATTTGGAAGATGCTTTTATCTTAAGTGATTTGTTGAGCATTCAAGGTGTACATTCGATTTTTGCTAAGTCAAGCATCACTGTTACTATTGCACATAGGATAGTTAATGTCACTGCGATTCGAAGAAACCCTCACAGACTTACAGTGAAGGAGAGATCAGGATATCAGAGAGCCTCATAGAAACACACACACACACACACACACACACACACACACACACACACACACACACACACACACACACACACACACACACACACACACACACACACACACACCTAAATCAAAACACCTAAAGACCATTTCAATTGCATAGAAACACACTATAACAATTAAACTGCCTTGGAAACTGCATAGCAACACTATAAAACACCTAAACACCATATCAACTGCATAGCAACACACTAAAACACCTAAGCACCATAGCTACTACATAAAAACACACCTAAAACATCATAGAAAACTGCATAGCAACACACTAAAACACTTAAACCATAGCAACTGCATAGAAACACACAAACACACCTAAAACACTGTAGAAACTGCATAGCAACACACTAAACACGCTAAGAACCATAGCAGCTGCATAGCAACACACTAAAAAACCAAGACACCATAGCAACTGCATAGAAACACACCTAAAACACCTTAGAAACTGCTTAGCAATACACTACAAACACTTAAATCTCAGCAACTGCATAGCAACACACTAAAACACCTAAAAACCATTGCGACTGAATAGAAACACCTAAAACACCTTAGAAACGGCATAGCAACAAACTAAAACACATATACACCATAGCAACTGCATAGAAACACACCTAAACACCTTAGAAACCGCATAGCAACACAATACAAACACTTAAACCATAGCAACTGCATAGAAACACACAAACACACCTAAAACACTGTAGAAACTGCACAGCAACACACTAAAACACCATAGCAACACACTAAAACACCATAGCAACTGCATAGCAACACACTAAAACACCATAGCAACTGCATAGCAACACACTAAAATACCTAGACATCATAGCAACTACATAGAAACACATAAAACACCTTAGAAACTGCATAGCAACACACTAAACACCATAGCAACTGCATAGCAACACATGAAACACCTAGGCACCATAGCAACTGCATAGCAACACCTAAAACACTATAGAAACTGCATAGAAAAAAACAAACACATTTAAAACACATAAATGGCATAGCAACACACTACAAACATATAAACACCATAGCAACTGCATAGCAGAAACACACTAAAACACCCAGACACCATAGCAACTGCATAGAAACACATAAAACCCCTAAAACACTGTAGAAACTGCATAGAAACAAACTAACACACCTAAAACACAGAAACTGCACAGCAATACACTACAAAAACTTAAACACCATAGCAACTGATTAGCAACACACTAAAACACCTAGACACCATAGCAACTGCATAGAAACACATAAAACACCTTAGAAACTGCATAGCAACACACTAAACACTTAAACACCATAGCAACTGCATAGCAGCACACTGAACACTTAAACACCATAGCAACTTCATAGCAACACACTAAACACTTAAACATCATAGCAACTGCATAGCAACACACTAAACACTTAAACACCATAGCAACTTCATAGCAACACACTAAACACTTAAACACCATAGCAACTGCATAGCAACACACTAAACACTTAAACACCATAGCAACTGATTAGCAACACACTAAAACACCTAGACACCATAGCAACTGCATAGAAACACATAAAACACCTTAGAAACTGCATAGCAACACACTAAACACTTAAACACCATAGCAACTGCATAGCAGCACACTGAACACTTAAACACCATAGCAACTTCATAGCAACACACTAAACACTTAAACACCATAGCAACTTCATAGCAACACACTAAACACTTAAACACCATAGCAACTGCATAGCAACACACTAAACACTTAAACACCATAGCAACTGCATAGCAACACACTAAACACTAAAACACCATAGCAACTGCATAGCTGTTTCATCCCTCTACATGACAACGTCTCTCTCTGGATCAGAACTCAGATCTGAATGTTCGCTCTGATCGGACTTGTCAAACCTTTAATAGACAGAGTTGAATTACGGTAATTTAGGAATAAGATCAGATGTGTGTTTGATTCGAGATCGCAATCTGTAACGATTAATCGTGCAGCTCTAAATGATCCAAACTTACACAGCAAATAAACTTATTTAGAATAACTGCAAAGCAGTAAAATTGTCATATGTGTAAATGACTGGACCAGATGATCACAATTATTTCAATTTGTCTGACCTTTCTTGACACTTTCCATCTCCCTTTACGTTAGCATTAGTTATTGGATTATCTAAACAAGCTTAAAGGGATATTCAACAGTCATTATCTGCAAACCACACATTTGTGCCATTTGTTTGCTATGTGTGGCATAGAATTAATATACTAAGGCCTAACCACATACTGAGTATTATTTGATGGATAAAAAACAATTAAAAATGACTAATTATTATTAAACAAATACATTGCTTATTGTTATTATTTGAAAAAAGAACATTAAAAACCCTAAAAAAATGCTGGATAAAATGAAAATGAATAAAATGCTGATTAAAATGAAAATGAATTAAATAAAATGAATGCTTTCACTGGTGGTCTTTAACAGGTATTTTGGGCTTGAGGTGACTGAATACATATTATGAAATGTATTATTTTGAAAATGTACTATTGTTTATGAAAATGTATTATTTAAAAATAAATTCAAAAAACGTTTTCTATTACAATCAAAGCAACAAAAATAAAAGTTTTCTTGAATGACCCTGGAGTTAGACGCCAGAAATAGTATGTTAAATATCTGTCAGTGGTTTTCGACCCGAGGTGCCGTAACACAAGATTTATCTGCACCTGTTCATGACAATATAATAAGATACTGCATGATAAAAGACTGTGGTCTTTCCGTCAAAGGGCTGTTTCACCGTGTAAGAAAGGTGCCTTGGGGTGAACGTTTGATAATGGCCATGCTTGAAGATATACAGCTTAGATAATCGAACACATTCCTAAAGATTCAAAACTCAGCAGTTAAATGATTTAGAGAGAAGAAACGCTGTTATCTGCGGCTCTTGAGTGAGTTGAAGAGTTTGAGTGAACCCCGATGACCCTGCCTGTCCTAGGTTGACTCCTGAAACTTTCACCATCCACACTAAAGCACTTCTGGACTTTGCTTTACATAGACAAACACAATTCTTTCGTTTCATTTTAACTCGGGACACCTGAGGGACATCGTGGCCTTTCTGTTGTTGTAATGACTTGACCCAGCGTTACGGTCATGCCTGACTCACGGAAAACCATGACCATCACTTTCCGACTGACCCGATGTATTATGCAAACTGACACGTGCTTATTGATGACTGAATGATTGATCACATCCAACATGTCGAAATATGCGTTCAAATATGATGCATTTACTATTGAACAAACTTAACAATAATAACAATTCGCTAAGTCGTATCTTATAGCTTTATCAGAGCGTTCTTCAGAAACTTTACTAAGATATAAGTAAGAGCCAATCACACAGGACACAAAGCTAAATGGAGCATGACAGAAAAATATCAAAATATTATTATATAACTGAAAAAATGTTAACTGAAGTCTTAAAGGGATAGTTCCCGCTAAAATGCACCGATATGAACATTTTGGCCGATACGATAACCGATAATTCTTTATATTTGAAAGCCGATAACCGATATATTGGCTGATACCGATGACCGATAATTCTTTATATTTGAAAGCCGATAACCGATATATTGGCTGATACCGATGACCGATAATTCTTTATATTTGAAAGCCGATAATCGATATATTGGCCGATACCAATGACCAATAATTCTTTATATTTGAAAGCCGATAACCGATATAATTGCAGATAAATCTAAATCCAATTTTTTATATAAATTTTGAGAGCCTGATTACCAAAACAAAAGTCTCACCATTAAGAGCCACATCCCAAAGCACACAATTATGATGTTCTCATTATAATTTTATGTAGCTTATATATGACAGACTTGTGCTGTGCATGTTGCACTGAACTGTATTTTCCGTTTTTGAAGTTATTCCGATCATATTTCAAGCAATTGAAAATAAAGGGCGTATTGCATTAGAACAACACCAGAGTGGGTAAATAATGACTTAATTTTCATATTAGGGTGAATTGTACCTTTAAGGCGAGACACTGAAAAAGCATTGTTTTTCAGAGTTTGTGCTATTTTGGTAAAAATCTCCTATTCAGCAGCTTTACATACAGCAAACTTAGTTTCATTCATACTTTTCATCATACCGTCATACTGAAGGTTTGTTAACATTTTATTCCTAAAAACATTTTTGTTCTGTCTGTTGACAGTATTTTCTGGAGTGATAAAAGAAATCCAAAATCCATTCGGTAAAAACCTTTACTAACAAAATAAAACAAGAATTTACAACCTGGCTTTATACAATGCTCAGATTTCTGTTCTGGAAATGTGTGCATATTTAATGAAATAATGCCATATTTAAACATAACATTTACTTGTAAACTTGTAACACAATTTTTGTTTGCGATTCTTAATGCAATCAATCAACTGATGAAGTACAGTGTAAAAGCGATTAGTTAAATAGTTTTACCCAATTTCATAAAATAAAGAAACCAGAGCGGAATGCACGTACTCAGATCAACAAACAACTTGCTAAGTTTGGGAACAGAGATAGCAACTTGATGTTCCTTCAAAACATTTCGTAATTTGTGTTGAAACTGTGTCAACACACGTATATTTAGTGTTAAATGAATCCGAACAACAATAACAGTGGGCTTGGTCATATCTTATTGATATCAGAGTGAGATAAGACTTACAGAGTCACAAACACACTCACTCTCATTTACGCAAATATTTCAAAACATCACATAACTACAATAATACAACAACAAAAACAGAACATCTCTTCAAATTCGCATGACGCACAATGCTGATTGCTTGCCGTGCATGAGCGCGCATGTGTGTGTGTGTGTGTAGGAGGATGGTGGGAGAGCACGTTGTTCATTAATGTTGACGTTTTGGCGGCTTTTCAAGAGGGAACTCCAATGGCATGGTTGGGCTTGATGCCCACAGGGAAACACCAGCGCTCACTTTCATCTCACTGATACCGCACGCATCTGTAATCACACACACACTTCTGCAACCAGACAGGAAATGCTGCAATGCATGATTCTTATAGCTGACCTTCTGATCTTCAATTACAATGAGCGTTTTCTGAAAACACGGCATTAAAGAGCTCTTGAGGAATCAAATGCTACTTGATAATCTCCAGACGAAAAAGAGCATGTGACATGGCATAACAAATATCATTTAACAGAGTTATCACCTGCTAGTCATAAGTTATAATGAGGAAGACGGAGGGATGCTGTTATTATAGTAGATAATAGTAGTCAATAATTGTATACCTTAATACTCATCTTTGATCACCAAGTTGACATATTTGACAATTTTTTCCTTTAAAAAAAACATTCATGTCTTAAAATATCTTGTACCTCTTGCCTTATTTATTATGCGTTGTTCTATGAATATGCAAATGAGCCCCGCCTCCACTCACTCACAGCAGCACTACTAAAATTAAATTTAACCATAAAATGGAGTCCAAAAAAATGTAAACGGGGGAAAAAATTTGAAAAAAGAAAAATTTCAATGGAAAAATAAAACTGAATTTGGGAAAACTGTTGTATGTTTGTTGAATGTATGCATTCCTCTCTGGTTTCTTTCAATGAGAATCTTTATTTTCTGAAATAGGGCAAAACTGTTTAACTAATCGATATCACCGGACTTGATCAGTTGACCGATTACATTCTGGGACTACGCATGATAATTATCATCGTGCCAAATCCAGCGTATTTACGTCAATTTATATTGTGCGTTCATCAATATGCATTGTCCAATCCAAATAAATGAATAAATAAAAAATAAATAGATAAATAAACAGATTTCATAGGACCGTAGTTCATTTATTGCACTGAAAAACACAGTCATGCATTATTTCATAATTTTCCAGAAAAATGTTCCTACACTGTAAAACAAGATTTTTCGAAGTGGTAAATAAAACAAATGTTAACATAATATTTTTCAACACTCTTTCTACTTCACAACTTCACCTGAGTTTCTTTGCAATTATTTGAGAAATTTACTAAAAATTGTTTCAAAGAAAATTCACACCAATAAATTTTTTTCAGTGTCCAGCTAGTGCTTTAATATGGTCTGTCGGATATATCAATCAATATGAAACATTTAGGATCAAATACACAACATCGAAGATACAAAATACCATTATCTTTAAAAACTAAGCTTCCTTCAACTAATCTATAAGTTTAGCTTTAAGCGTTTGGTTGATGTGCGGGATAATCGCGTGCTCTACTTTGCAATTAACCAGCAGAAATCCTTCTAGAAAATCAGGTCTGTGTGTCGTGTTCTTGGTAGCCGATGCTCAAAGTGTTAATCGTTAATGGACGTACCCTCGAAAGACACTGTCCGATCACAGGTTTACCGCTGGTCCTCGAGGCCAAACCCGCACGCCTTCCACACACAGCTCTTCATTCACACACAAGTTCTTCAGGAGTGTATCCTGGGTGTACTAGAGAAGTGGACTTCCTTACCGAGAACTAGTTAATCCTGAGCATTACCCTCATTGCTATTCTTAGAGACGCTGAAAGGTGTTTGGATCGTCTGCGTTATGTTTAACAGTCTGATTAAGTGCAACTTGTCAAAACACTTCCACGGGTTACATAATGAAAGTTTAACTCAAGCAGGACATGTAAGGAAAAACCCATTGAGATGGTTTAACTTGTGTGTATTTAACATACATACCCCCATTTTAGGGTTTAGTCTCCACTTGAAAAAGCTCTTTCCAGGAAAAGGGATTTGATAGCATGCCTGTTATTGGCTATGGTCTTAAACTGAGCACTGTTCAACTTTATTAAGGTTGCTTTACAAGGGCAAGAGAACCGGAATCGCTCCAAGGGGAGCATTTACACACGACGAGCAGCCAGACGCTGCTAACACTGCTAACTGCTAACGCTGCTAACACTGCTCTACATGCACAAACTCCTCTTCTGGAAAACAAATGTGTTTGCTGCAAAGAACACAAGTGGATTTATGAAAACTAAACTAAACACTTTTTACTTTTTTAACATATCTTTAGAAGTGTTTCCGAAGCCTAATGACACTATACTCTTGATCGAACTGAAGCTTGTTTCCGCCACAGAATAAAACATTTCAAAAGATAATTATTTTTTCTCCCAATTGCAACAATATATCTCATAATTCTGACTTGATAACACGCACTTGCAACTTTATATCTCATAATTCTGACTTTATAACACACAATTGCAACTTTATATCTCACAATTCTGACTTTATAACACACAATTGCAACTTTATATCTCACAATTCTGACTTTATAACACGCAATTGCAACTTTATATCTCACAATTTCCGACTTTATAACACACAATTGCAACTTTATATCTCATAATTCTGACTTTATAACACGCAATTGCAACTTTATATCTCACAATTCTGACTTTATAACACGCAATTGCAACTTTATATCTCACAATTCCGACTTTATAACACACAATTGCAACTTTATATCTCACAATTCTGACTTTATAACACGCAATTGCAACTTTATATCTCACAATTCTGACTTTATAACACGCAATTGCAACTTTATATCTCATAATTCTGACTTTATAACACGCAATTGCAACTTTATATCTCACAATTCCGACTTTATAACACACAATTGCAACTTTATATCTCACAATTCTGACTTTATAACACGCAATTGCAACTTTATATCTCACAATTCCGACTTTATAACACACAATTGCAACTTTATATCTCACAATTCTGACTTTATAACACGCAATTGCAACTTTATATCTCATAATTCTGACTTTATAACACGCAATTGCAACTTTATATCTCACAATTCTGACTTTATAACACGCAATTGCAACTTTATATCTCACAATTCTGACTTGATAACACGCAATTGCAACTTTATATCTCACAATTCCGACTTTATAACACACAATTGCAACTTTATATCTCACAATTCTGACTTTATAACACGCACTTGCAACTTTATATCTCACAATTCTGACTTTATAACACGCAATTGCAACTTTATATCTCACAATTCTGACTTTATAACACGCAATTGCAACTTTATATCTCACAATTCTGACTTTATAACACGCAATTGCAACTTTATATCTCACAATTCTGACTTTATAACACGCAATTGCAACTTTATATCTCACAATTCTGACTTTATAACACACAATTGCAACTTTATATCTCACAATTCCGACTTTAAAACACACAATTGCAACTTTATATCGCACAATTCTGACTTTATAACACGCAATTGCAACTTTATATCTCACAATTCCGACTTTATAACACACAATTGCAACTTTATATCTCACAATTCTGACTTTATAACACGCAATTGCAACTTTATATCTCACAATTCCGACTTTATAACACACAATTGCAACTTTATATCTCACAATTCTGACTTTATAACACGCAATTGCAACTTTATATCTCACAATTCCGACTTTATAACACACAATTGCAACTTTATATCTCACAATTCTGACTTTATAACACGCAATTGCAACTTTATATCTCACAATTCTGACTTTATAACACGCAATTGCGACTTTATAACTCACAATTCCGACTTTATAACACGCAATTGCAACTTTATATCTCACAATTCTGACTTTATATCTCACAATTCTGACTTTATAACACGCAATTGCAACTTTATATCTCACAATTCCGACTTTATAACACACAATTGCAACTTTATATCTCACAATTCTGACTTTATAACACGCAATTGCAACTTTATATCTCACAATTCCGACTTAATAACACACAATTGCAACTTTATATCTCACAATTCTGACTTTATAACACGCAATTGCAACTTTATATCTCACAATTCTGACTTTATAACACGCAATTGCGACTTTATAACTCACAATTCCGACTTTATAACACGCACTTGCAACTTTATATCTCACAATTCTGACTTTATAACACGCAATTGCAACTTTATATCTCACAATTCCGACTTTATAACACACAATTGCAACTTTATATCTCACAATTCTGACTTAATAACACGCAATTGCAACTTTATATCTCACAATTCTGACTTAATAACACGCAATTGCAACTTTATATCTCACAATTCTGACTTTATAACACGCAATTGCAACTTTATATCTCACAATTTTGACTTTATAACACACAATTGCAACTTTATATCTCACAATTCTGACTTTATAACACGCAATTGCAACTTTATATCTCACAATTCTGACTTTATAACACGCAATTGCAACTTTATATCTCACAATTCTGACTTTATAACACGCAATTGCAACTTTATATCTCACAATTCCGACTTTATAACACGCAATTGCAACTTTATATCTCACAATTCCGACTTTATAACACACAATTGCAACTTTATATCTCACAATTCTGACTTTATAACACGCAATTGCAACTTTATATCTCACAATTCTGACTTAATAACACGCAATTGCAACTTTATATCTCACAATTCTGACTTTATAACACGCAATTGCAACTTTATATCTCACAATTCCGACTTTATAACACACAATTGCAACTTTATATCGGACAATTCTGACTTTATAACACGCGATTGCAACTTTATATCTCACAATTCTGACTTGATAACACGCAATTGCAACTTTATATCTCACAATTCCGACTTTATAACACACAATTGCAACTTTATATCTCACAATTCTGACTTTATAACACGCAATTGCAACTTTATATCTCACAATTCTGACTTTATATCTTGCAATTCTGACTTTATATCTCACAATTCTGACTTTATAACACGCAATTGCAACTTTATATCTCACAATTCCGACTTTATAACACACAATTGCAACTTTATATCTCACAATTCTGACTTTATAACACGCAATTGCAACTTTATATCTCACAATTCTGACTTTATATCTTGCAATTCTGACTTTATATCTCACAATTCTGACTTTATAACACACAATTGCAACTTTATATCTCACAATTCCGACTTTAAAACACACAATTGCAACTTTATATCGCACAATTCTGACTTTATAACACGCAATTGCAACTTTATACCTCACAATTCTGACTTGATAACACGCAATTGCAACTTTATATCTCACAATTCCGACTTTATAACACACAATTGCAACTTTATATCTCACAATTCTGACTTTATAACACGCAATTGCAACTTTATATCTCACAATTCTGACTTTATATCTCACAATTCTGACTTTATAACACACAATTGCAACTTTATATCTCACAATTCCGACTTTATAACACGCAATTGCAACTTTATATCTCACAATTCTGACTTTATAACACGCAATTGCAACTTTATATCTCACAATTCTGACTTTATAACACGCACTTGCAACTTTATATCTCACAATTCTGACTTTATAACACGCAATTCTGACTTTATATCTCACAATTCTGACGTGATAAAACAATTGCAACTTTATATCTCACAATTTTGACTTTATAACACACAATTGCAACTTTATATCTCACAATTCTGACTTTATAACACGCAATTGCAACTTTATATCTCACAATTCTGACTTGATAACACGCAATTGCAACTTTATATCTCACAATTCCGACTTTATAACACACAATTGCAACTTTATATCTCACAATTCTGACTTTATAACACGCAATTGCAACTTTATATCTCACAATTCTGACTTTATATCTCACAATTCTGACTTTATATCTCACAATTCTGACTTTATAACACGCAATTGCAACTTTATATCTCACAATTCCGACTTTATAACACGCACTTGCAACTTTATATCTCACAATTCTGACTTTATAACACGCAATAGCAACTTTATATCTCACAATTCTGACTTTATATCTCACAATTCTGACTTTATATCTCACAATTCTGACTTTATAACACACAATTGCAACTTTATATCTCACAATTGCAACTTTATATCTCACAATTCTGACTTTATAACACACAATTGCAACTTTATATCTCACAATTCTGACTTTATAACACACAATTGCAACTTTATATCTCACAATTCCGACTTTATAACACACAATTGCAACTTTATATCTCACAATTCTGACTTTATAACACGCAATTGCAACTTTATATCACAGAATTTTGACTTTATAACACGCAATTGCAACTTTATATCTCACAATTCTGACTTTATAACACGCAATTGCAACTTTATATCACACAATTTTGACTTTATAACATGCAATTGCAACTTTATATCTTGCAATTCTGACTTTATATCTCACAATTCTGACTTTATAACACACAATTGCAACTTTATATCTCACAATTCCGACTTTATAACACACAATTGCAACTTTATATCACACAATTCTGACTTTATAACACGCAATTGCAACTTTTTATCTCACAATTCTGACTTTATATCTCTCAATTGCAACTTTATATCTCACAATTCTGATTTTATAACACGCAATTGCAACTTTATATCTCACAATTCTGACTTTATAACACGCAATTGCAACTTTATATCACAGAATTTTGACTTTATAACACGCAATTGCAACTTTATATCTCACAATTCTGACTTTATAACACGCAATTGCAACTTTATATCACACAATTTTGACTTTATAACATGCAATTGCAACTTTATATCTTGCAATTCTGACTTTATATCTCACAATTCTGACTTTATAACACACAATTGCAACTTTATATCTCACAATTCCGACTTTATAACACACAATTGCAACTTTATATCACACAATTCTGACTTTATAACACGCAATTGCAACTTTATATCTCATAATTCTGACTTTATAACACGCAATTGCAACTTTATATCTCACAATTCCGACTTTATAACACACAATTGCAACTTTATATCTCACAATTCTGACTTTATAACACGCAATTGCAACTTTATATCTCACAATTCCGACTTTATAACACACAATTGCAACTTTATATCTCACAATTCTGACTTTATAACACGCAATTGCAACTTTATATCTCATAATTCTGACTTTATAACACGCAATTGCAACTTTATATCTCACAATTCTGACTTTATAACACGCAATTGCAACTTTATATCTCACAATTCTGACTTGATAACACGCAATTGCAACTTTATATCTCACAATTCCGACTTTATAACACACAATTGCAACTTTATATCTCACAATTCTGACTTTATAACACGCACTTGCAACTTTATATCTCACAATTCTGACTTTATAACACGCAATTGCAACTTTATATCTCACAATTCTGACTTTATAACACGCAATTGCAACTTTATATCTCACAATTCTGACTTTATAACACGCAATTGCAACTTTATATCTCACAATTCTGACTTTATAACACGCAATTGCAACTTTATATCTCACAATTCTGACTTTATAACACACAATTGCAACTTTATATCTCACAATTCCGACTTTAAAACACACAATTGCAACTTTATATCGCACAATTCTGACTTTATAACACGCAATTGCAACTTTATATCTCATAATTCAGACTTTATAACACGCAATTGCAACTTTATATCTCACAATTCCGACTTTATAACACACAATTGCAACTTTATATCTCACAATTCTGACTTTATAACACGCAATTGCAACTTTATATCTCACAATTCCGACTTTATAACACACAATTGCAACTTTATATCTCACAATTCTGACTTTATAACACGCAATTGCAACTTTATATCTCACAATTCCGACTTTATAACACACAATTGCAACTTTATATCTCACAATTCTGACTTTATAACACGCAATTGCAACTTTATATCTCACAATTCTGACTTTATAACACGCAATTGCGACTTTATAACTCACAATTCCGACTTTATAACACGCAATTGCAACTTTATATCTCACAATTCTGACTTTATATCTCACAATTCTGACTTTATAACACGCAATTGCAACTTTATATCTCACAATTCCGACTTTATAACACACAATTGCAACTTTATATCTCACAATTCTGACTTTATAACACGCAATTGCAACTTTATATCTCACAATTCCGACTTAATAACACACAATTGCAACTTTATATCTCACAATTCTGACTTTATAACACGCAATTGCAACTTTATATCTCACAATTCTGACTTTATAACACGCAATTGCGACTTTATAACTCACAATTCCGACTTTATAACACGCACTTGCAACTTTATATCTCACAATTCTGACTTTATAACACGCAATTGCAACTTTATATCTCACAATTCCGACTTTATAACACACAATTGCAACTTTATATCTCACAATTCTGACTTAATAACACGCAATTGCAACTTTATATCTCACAATTCTGACTTAATAACACGCAATTGCAACTTTATATCTCACAATTCTGACTTTATAACACGCAATTGCAACTTTATATCTCACAATTTTGACTTTATAACACACAATTGCAACTTTATATCTCACAATTCTGACTTTATAACACGCAATTGCAACTTTATATCTCACAATTCTGACTTTATAACACGCAATTGCAACTTTATATCTCACAATTCTGACTTTATAACACGCAATTGCAACTTTATATCTCACAATTCCGACTTTATAACACGCAATTGCAACTTTATATCTCACAATTCCGACTTTATAACACACAATTGCAACTTTATATCTCACAATTCTGACTTTATAACACGCAATTGCAACTTTATATCTCACAATTCTGACTTAATAACACGCAATTGCAACTTTATATCTCACAATTCTGACTTTATAACACGCAATTGCAACTTTATATCTCACAATTCCGACTTTATAACACACAATTGCAACTTTATATCGGACAATTCTGACTTTATAACACGCGATTGCAACTTTATATCTCACAATTCTGACTTGATAACACGCAATTGCAACTTTATATCTCACAATTCCGACTTTATAACACACAATTGCAACTTTATATCTCACAATTCTGACTTTATAACACGCAATTGCAACTTTATATCTCACAATTCTGACTTTATATCTTGCAATTCTGACTTTATATCTCACAATTCTGACTTTATAACACGCAATTGCAACTTTATATCTCACAATTCCGACTTTATAACACACAATTGCAACTTTATATCTCACAATTCTGACTTTATAACACGCAATTGCAACTTTATATCTCACAATTCTGACTTTATATCTTGCAATTCTGACTTTATATCTCACAATTCTGACTTTATAACACACAATTGCAACTTTATATCTCACAATTCCGACTTTAAAACACACAATTGCAACTTTATATCGCACAATTCTGACTTTATAACACGCGATTGCAACTTTATACCTCACAATTCTGACTTGATAACACGCAATTGCAACTTTATATCTCACAATTCCGACTTTATAACACACAATTGCAACTTTATATCTCACAATTCTGACTTTATAACACGCAATTGCAACTTTATATCTCACAATTCTGACTTTATATCTCACAATTCTGACTTTATAACACACAATTGCAACTTTATATCTCACAATTCCGACTTTATAACACGCAATTGCAACTTTATATCTCACAATTCTGACTTTATAACACGCAATTGCAACTTTATATCTCACAATTCTGACTTTATAACACGCACTTGCAACTTTATATCTCACAATTCTGACTTTATAACACGCAATTCTGACTTTATATCTCACAATTCTGACGTGATAAAACAATTGCAACTTTATATCTCACAATTTTGACTTTATAACACACAATTGCAACTTTATATCTCACAATTCTGACTTTATAACACGCAATTGCAACTTTATATCTCACAATTCTGACTTGATAACACGCAATTGCAACTTTATATCTCACAATTCCGACTTTATAACACACAATTGCAACTTTATATCTCACAATTCTGACTTTATAACACGCAATTGCAACTTTATATCTCACAATTCTGACTTTATATCTCACAATTCTGACTTTATATCTCACAATTCTGACTTTATAACACGCAATTGCAACTTTATATCTCACAATTCCGACTTTATAACACGCACTTGCAACTTTATATCTCACAATTCTGACTTTATAACACGCAATAGCAACTTTATATCTCACAATTCTGACTTTATATCTCACAATTCTGACTTTATATCTCACAATTCTGACTTTATAACACACAATTGCAACTTTATATCTCACAATTGCAACTTTATATCTCACAATTCTGACTTTATAACACACAATTGCAACTTTATATCTCACAATTCTGACTTTATAACACACAATTGCAACTTTATATCTCACAATTCCGACTTTATAACACACAATTGCAACTTTATATCTCACAATTCTGACTTTATAACACGCAATTGCAACTTTATATCACAGAATTTTGACTTTATAACACGCAATTGCAACTTTATATCTCACAATTCTGACTTTATAACACGCAATTGCAACTTTATATCACACAATTTTGACTTTATAACATGCAATTGCAACTTTATATCTTGCAATTCTGACTTTATATCTCACAATTCTGACTTTATAACACACAATTGCAACTTTATATCTCACAATTCCGACTTTATAACACACAATTGCAACTTTATATCACACAATTCTGACTTTATAACACGCAATTGCAACTTTTTATCTCACAATTCTGACTTTATATCTCTCAATTGCAACTTTATATCTCACAATTCTGATTTTATAACACGCAATTGCAACTTTATATCTCACAATTCTGACTTTATAACACGCAATTGCAACTTTATATCACAGAATTTTGACTTTATAACACGCAATTGCAACTTTATATCTCACAATTCTGACTTTATAACACGCAATTGCAACTTTATATCACACAATTTTGACTTTATAACATGCAATTGCAACTTTATATCTTGCAATTCTGACTTTATATCTCACAATTCTGACTTTATAACACACAATTGCAACTTTATATCTCACAATTCCGACTTTATAACACACAATTGCAACTTTATATCACACAATTCTGACTTTATAACACGCAATTGCAACTTTTTATCTCACAATTCTGACTTTATATCTCTCAATTGCAACTTTATATCTCACAATTCCGACTTTATAACACACAATTGCAACTTTATATCACACAATTCTGACTTTATAACACGCAATTGCAACTTTTTATCTCACAATTCTGACTTTATATCTCTCAATTGCAACTTTATATCTCACAATTCTGACTTTATAACACACAATTGCAACTTTATATCTCACAATTCCGACTTTATAACACACAATTGCAACTTTATATCACACAATTCTGACTTTATAACACGCAATTGCAACTTTTTATCTCACAATTCTGACTTTATATCTCTCAATTGCAACTTTATATCTCACAATTCTGACTTTATAACACGCAATTGCAACTTTATATCTCACAATTCTGACTTTATAACACTCAATTGCAACTTTATATCTCACAATTCTGACTTTATAACACGCAATTGCAACTTTATATCTCACAATTCTGACTTTATAACACAATTGCAACTTTATATCTCACAATTCCGACTTTATAACACACAATTGCAACTTTATATCTCACAATTCTGACTTTATAACACGCAATTGCAACTTTATATCTCACAATTCTGACTTTATAACACATAATTGCAACTTTATATCTCACAATTCCGACTTTATAACACACAATTGCAACTTTATATCACACAATTCTGACTTTATAACACAATTGCAACTTTTTATCTCACAATTCTGACTTTATATCTCTCAATTGCAACTTTATATCTCACAATTCTGACTTTATAACACGCAATTGCAACTTTTTATCTCACAATTCTGACTTTATAACACGCAATTGCAACTTTATATCTCACAATTCTGACTTTATATCTCTCAATTGCAACTTTATATCTCACAATTCTGACTTTATAACACGCAATTGCAACTTTATATCTCACAATTCTGACTTTATAACACTCAATTGCAACTTTATATCTCACAATTCTGACTTTATAACACGCAATTGCAACTTTATATCTCACAATTCTGACTTTATAACACGCAATTGCAACTTTATATCTCACAATTCTGACTTTATAACACAATTGCAACTTTATATCTCACAATTCTGACTTTATAACACGCAATTGCAACTTTATATCTCACAATTCTGACTTTATAACACACAATTGCAACTTTATATCTCACAATTCTGACTTTATAACACAATTGCAACTTTATATCTCACAATTCTGACTTTATAACACGCAATTACAACTTTATATCTCACAATTCTGACTTTATAACACAATTGCAACTTTATATCTCACAATTCTGACTTTATAACACGCAATTGCAACTTTATATCTCACAATTCTGACTTTATAACACACAATTGCAACTTTATATCTCACAATTCTGACTTTATAACACACAATTGCAACTTTATATCTCACAATTCTGACTTTATAACACGCAATTGCAACTTTATATCTCACAATTCTGACTTAATAACACGCAATTGCAACTTTATATCTTGCAATTCTGACTTTATATCTCACAATTCTGACTTTATAACACACAATTGCAACTTTATATCTCACAATTCCGACTTTATAACACACAATTGCAACTTTATATCTCACAATTCTGACTTTATAACACGCAATTGCAACTTTATATCTCACAATTCTGACTTGATAACACGCAATTGCAACTTTATATCTCACAATTCTGACTTTATATCTCACAATTCTGACTTTATAACACACAATTGCAACTTTATATCTCACAATTCCGACTTTATAACACACAATTGCAACTTTATATCTCACAATTCTGACTTTATAACACACAATTGCAACTTTATATCTCACAATTCTGACTTTATAACACTCAATTGCAACTTTATATCACACAATTTTGACTTTATAACACGCAATTGCAACTTTATATCTCACAATTCTGACTTAATAACACGCAATTGCAACTTTATATCTCACAATTCTGACTTTATAACACGCAATTGCAACTTTATATCTCACAATTCTGACTTTATAACACGCAATTGCAACTTTATATCTCACAATTCTGACTTTATAACACGCAATTGCAACTTTATATCTCACAATTCCGACTTTATAACACGCACTTGCAACTTTATATCTCACAATTCTGACTTTATAACACACAATTGCAACTTTATATCTCACAATTCTGACTTTATAACACGCAATTGCAACTTTATATCTCACAATTCCGACTTTATAACACACAATTGCAACTTTATATCTCACAATTCTGACTTTATAACACGCAATTGCAACTTTCTATCTCACAATTCTGACTTTATAACACGCAATTGCAACTTTATATCTCACAATTCTGACTTTATAACACGCAATTGCAACTTTATATCACACAATTTTGACTTTATAACACGCAATTGCAACTTTATATCTCACAATTCTGACTTTATAACACGCAATTGCAACTTTATATCACACAATTTTGACTTTATAACACGCAATTGCAACTTTATATCTCACAATTCTGACTTAATAACACGCAATTGCAACTTTATATCTCACAATTCTGACTTTATAACACGCAATTGCAACTTTATATCACACAATTTTGACTTTATAACACGCAATTGCAACTTTATTTCTCACAATTCTGACTTTATAACACAATTCTGACTTTATAACACACAATTGCAACTTTATATCTTGCAATTCTGACTTTATATCTCACAATTCTGACTTTATAACACACAATTGCAACTTTATATCTCACAATTCCGACTTTATAACACACAATTGCAACTTTATATCACACAATTCTGACTTTATAACACGCAATTGCAACTTTATATCTCACAATTCTGACTTTATATCTCTCAATTACAACTTTATATCTCACAATTCTGACTTTATAACACGCAATTGCAACTTTATATCTCACAATTTATATCTCAAACTGTATATCTCACAGTATATCTGAATATCTCACAGTATATCTCAAACTGTATATCTCAATTTATATCTCAAACTTTATATCTCACAATTTATATCTCAAACTGTGGCAGGTTGAACTAAGGAAGTTCAACCTGCCACAGGATCTGCTGATTCAGTTCTACTCAGCCGTCATTGAGTCTGTCTTATGCACTTCCATCACTGTCTGGTTTGGTTCAGCTACCAAATCAGACATCAGGAGACTACAACGGACAGTCCGGACTGCGGAGAGGATCATTGGTGCCCCCCTGCCATCCCTCCAGGACCTGTACTCTTCCAGAGTGAGGAAGAGAGCAGGTAAAATCATCACAGACTCCACTCACCCTGGACACCACCTGTTTGAACTGTTACCGTCAAGACGGAGACTCAGATCACTGGCCACAAGAACATCTCGGCACAGGAACAGTTTCTTCCCACAGGCCATTTCCCTTCTGAACAGTTAACACTCCTCCCAAGGCATATGCCTGTAAGTGCAATACTCCCACTGTTTAGTGCAATATCCTACAACTCAGGTGATACTTATATGTAGATTTATTTATTTATAATATTCAAAACACTGTAAATAGGTTCATAATCTGTAAATCTGAAAATGTCTATTCTGACTAAACCCAACTGTGATAGTTTTACTCTCATATATTTATTTTTTTATTTTTTATTCTTATAATTTGTAGTATTATGTTTCATGTTGTATTTGTATATGTCCACTGGAAGCCTCAGTACCAAAACAAATTCCTTGTGTGTGCAAGCATACTTGGCAATAAAGCTCTTTCTGATTCTGACAATTCTGACTTTAAAACACTCAATTGCAACTTTATATCTCACAATTCTGACTTTATAACACGCAATTGCAACTTTATATCTCACAATTCTGACTTTATAACACTCAATTGCAACTTTATATCTCACAATTCTGACTTTATAACACGCAATTGCAACTTTATATCTCACAATTCTGACTTTATAACACAATTGCAACTTTATATCTCACAATTCTGACTTTATAACACACAATTGCAACTTTATATCTCACAATTCTGACTTTATAACACACAATTGCAACTTTATATCTCACAATTCTGACTTTATAACACAATTGCAACTTTATATCTCACAATTCTGACTTTATAACACACAATTGCAACTTTATATATCACAATTCTGACTTTATAACACGCAATTGCAACTTTATATCTCACAATTCTGACTTTATAACACAATTGCAACTTTATATCTCACAATTCTGACTTTATAACACGCAATTGCAACTTTATATCTCACAATTCTGACTTTATAACACAATTGCAACTTTATATCTCACAATTCTGACTTTATAACACAATTGCAACTTTATATCTCACAATTCTGACTTTATAACACGCAATTGCAACTTTATATCTTGCAATTCTGACTTTATATCTCACAATTCTGACTTTATAACACACAATTGCAACTTTATATCTCACAATTCCGACTTTATAACACACAATTGCAACTTTATATCTCACAATTCTGACTTTATAACACGCAATTGCAACTTTATATCTCACAATTCTGACTTGATAACACGCAATTGCAACTTTATATCTCACAATTCTGACTTTATATCTCACAATTCCGACTTTATAACACACAATTGCAACTTTATATCTCACAATTCTGACTTTATAACACGCAATTGCAACTTTATATCTCACAATTCTGACTTTATAACACGCAATTGCAACTTTATATCTTGCAATTCTGACTTTATATCTCACAATTCTGACTTTATAACACACAATTGCAACTTTATATCTCACAATTCTGACTTTATAACACGCAATTGCAACTTTATATCTCACAATTCTGACTTTATATCTCACAATTCTGACTTTATATCTCACAATTCTGACTTTATAACACGCAATTGCAACTTTATATCTCACAATTCTGACTTTATAACACGCAATTGCAACTTTATATCTCACAATTCTGACTTTATAACACGCAATTGCAACTTTATATCTGTTGGAAAAGCATCTTTTGCAGCGATTTTTGTGTGAGATATCAGTGAACACTCCAGACCACTCGGTGAGTTTCACGTCTTTGTAAACTAAAGTTTAATGCGTTTTATGAATGATTGTTCCAGTGCCCCTATGAAACCATTGTGGAGGTGGGGGGGGGGGGGGTGCTAATACAGAAACCGATAATTCTCGGGACAGCAGCATGTGTCCAAATTTCAATCTTAACCGTTCTATTTCATCAGAAACGATCTTAAAACATGGCTTTAAGTCTAAAATACCGAACATGTCCTTTAAATTAATGTCCCCAAGTAAGCAAGCCAAAGGCCAATGGGAAAAAAGGTGAACAATAGAGTAGAAAGTAACAAACGCCTAGGATGTAATTATGAGATAATTTTCATTTTTAGATGAACTAACCCTTTAAAGTAATAAGTAAGGGTCCCCAGTCTATAAGTGAATTTATCTGTTCTATTGTTAAAGACACACGTATCCCAGACTGTGTAGGAAAGCTCATCGGGAAACACAGCTGGAGCGACCGCCAGTTAGCATCTGTCGTTCAACATGTGTGAGTGGTTTTAAGCGATTCCAACGGTTTGCCTCTTTGAAAACAGGAACCATTCATTAAACACACCATCTGACCAGGTGTTTATACGTGTGTCCGATTCGAAGCCGTCACACACACCATTTCCCGCTCCTCACTCCCGTCGTGACCCCGTCTGACCTTGTGTGTTTTTAGATTAAAAGTCTGTTTCCCATCACACTTCCCCTTGTGTTCCCGACAGAAACACACAGAGAGCTGAACGCCTGCAGTCTTCATGCCGTCCTGATTTACTCCTGCTCTCTGACTGACTGAACGAGTGTATGAATCAACCGCGGATTCATTAGAAAATTGATAAACGATGCCTGTTTTATCCAGAATTGCCTAATGGTCTGTGAGAACATTGAAAAAATGCACTAAAATGATGCTTAGTATTTCCAGTACTGATATCGAAACATTCTGATTTCATAATGAGGATAATGACGTAAGATATTTCATCATTATGTATATATATATATATATATATCTACAGTGCCTAGCATAAGGGAACACACCCATGCTAAAGTTGACTAAAAAGAGGAATAAAAAATCATCTTTTGGAAATTGATCTTAATGCCTTAATTTAAAAAATGAGGAAAAATCCAACCTTTAAGGACACCAATTTTCTTTGTGAATGAATAATGTATCGTAAATAAATAAATGTTCTTCCTTAAAATACAGGGTGCGTAAGTCAGGACAACCCTATGTTAAATTCCCATAGAGACAGCAGATTTTTATTTTTAAAGGCCAGTTATTTCATGGATCCGGGATAATATGCATCCTGATAAAGTTCCTTTGGCCTTTGGAATTAAAATATCCCACATCATCACATTTCCTTCACCATATCTAGAGATCGGCATGGTTTTATTTCAGTTAGCCTAATAGCTGGTATGATTTGCATTGAGAGATGATCTTATGGAAAGTTCCCCAATCCGATCTCTAGATATGGTGAAGGGAATGTGATGATGTGGGATATTTTAACTCCAAAGGCCAAGGGAACTTTATCAGGATGCATATTATCCTTAAAGGTTGGAATTTTCCTCATTTTTTAAATTAAGGGATTAAGATCAATTTCCAAAAGATGATTTTTTTATTCCTCTTTTTAGTCAACTTTAGCATGGGTGTGTTCACTTATGCTAAACACTGTATACAGTATATAGTCTTGTAGCTTGTTTAGCTTCAAACGAGAACAAACATATTCCAATGGGACATATGAAGAATAAACTTAATTCTAAAGGAAAACAGATAGACAAAGGTAGACAATAACTTAGACAGTTTCCTCTGATAACAGATCCCTGTAAATTGTAATGTGGACTCATGCATTTTCTGTAAAGCTGCTTTTAAATGACGTGTATTCTGAAAAGCGCTATACAAATAAATGTGTGTTTTATTGATTTAATCATTTCCAGTTCGGACATCTAAACATTCTGAAATCAAGATACGAGCATAATGACGTAAGATATTATGTCTTGTAGCTTGTTTAGCTTTGAACGAGAACAAACATCTGCGAATGGGGTCAGAAAAATAAACTTAATTCTAAGGGAAAAGTTTATTGTTGGCAGATTGGCAGATATTTGTTCTTGTTTTAAGCAAAAACTAATTTTTGATAAATTTTTCAAACTTAATATCTTCCGTCATTTTGCTTATTCTCCAGTAAATGTATCTTGATTTAAGAATGTTTGGATATTTGTGCTGGAAAACAAAACACATTTTTTTCAGTGCTTTAAATTAAAAAAATAATTTATAATCTGGAGAATCCAAAAAAAAAAAATGATAAGATTTAGTCTTACAGTAAGATCTCATTGGTTAACATTAGTTAATGCATTGACTAATATATACTAAATGAGCAATATATTTCTGCAGCATTTATTAACCTTTGTTAATGTTAGATAATAAAAATGTAATGTTCATGTTATTTCACAGTGCATTAAGCAAGGAATAATTGACAAAGATCCGTTGAATTAGTATAGAAATAATGCACACCCGAGGTGGTGATGCGGCCACGACACGGAGGTGTGCATTATTTTCTAGTAATTCAACGGCTCGGAGTCAACTATTCCACTTATAGTACGGTTACACCTCTACACATTGTTCAGATGATGTATTTCAAGACATTTCTCAGGTTTTTGTCATTAAAACACTTTTTGTGTGTGGGACTAATGTCTTACGCATCTCATCCCACGCCTCCATTGCTGAGTCCAAAACTTCATTTTAGAGCCGCTGATTAATGATTAATGCAGTATTGAATGCAGTTATTACAGAGAGAGAGAGAGAGAGAGAGATTAAGTGTGTGTGAATTACCTGAGTCTGTGTGTTTCTCAGTGTTTGACAGCAACATCTCGACTAATAGTGAAACTGTAAGTTTATCTGCTTCAAGAACAGCGCCGTTATTATAGCGCTAGTGAGAAATTCATGTAACTATTAAGTTGCCAAACTATTTTACTGATAAAATCGTCAGAGCAGCGCTGACAACACGTTTCTGTGCGAGTGTGTGTATGTACACATACAGTAGTATGTGTGTGTGTTTGAGCAGGAGAAAGAGAGTATGTGCTTTCTGTACATAATAAAAACATGGGAAATTACTATATTTATTTGCTTGGTCCGTGTTGTTGTGGGTTTTGGTTCTTTTGCAGTTGTCGGCTGTAAAGACCTTTGAAATAACTGGAATCCTTTGGTGGAGTGATACGGAACTGTTATGCGGTCGAAACCTGCCGGAAGTACTTTAGCCTGAGTTTCCCTAAAAATAACTGCACACCTTAGAACGCTCGTCAACCAATCAGATTCAAGCGTTCAACAGCCCCGGAGTATAATAATATTAACAGATACAACTTGATCTTAACATCTCTGTTTTAATAAATGTTGAGAATAACATACACTAATATTAATAAATGCTGTTGTAACATTGTTCATTGTTTGTTCAGTTATCAAACAAAACCATATTGTAAAGTTTTACCGATTCAGTTATACTTAACAGATTTCTATCAAAATAAATAATAAGAAATAACAAGCCTCATACAGGACGAGTTACATTGGTCAGTCTTTACTATAAGGTTACATTTGTTAACATTAGTTTCTAAAGCACATATTAATTATAGTTAATGTTATTTTTAAAATTTACTAATATATTATTAAAATAAAAAGCTGAATATTATTTAAATTCACCTGAGTGAACATGAACTAACAATAAACAGTTGTGTTTTTATCAATTAACAGTAACAAAGATTAATAAATACTGTAACAAATGAATCGCTCATTGTTATAATGTTAATGACCTTGTAAAAGTTACATGTCAAAGTCTCATACTCAGTGTTTGAGGTTTGTTCAGATCAAACCAAATAATTGACTTTGCAAGTTAGAAAAGCATGTTGAATATCATATGGAAACTTTGTGAATCAGGGACTCTTTCCCCGTTTTGGTTCACGTCATTATCTTTAAAGCATTTTCTTGGTGGCGCTTGTGACAAGCAATTCTAGAGACAAAACATTCATCACAATAATTCCACAAAACATTCCTACAACTGCAAGAGTGAAGCAGTGAAGGCCTGAGAAAACCATTGCAAATGATGATTTTACCAATTAAGACTCTTAATTGATAATTGGACAGTCTTAGAAATCGGCAGACATTAAGACATAAATTGAAATAAAAACCATCAAGACATGCACACTTTCTACAGCTCGTATTACTGAATTGCAGACTAAAGCTTTTGCGTTTAGGAAATTTCGAATACTTCTACTGGAAAACACAACTCTCTCGCAGTTCTAGAGTGATTTTCATAGTTAATACAGCTGAAAATGAAAGAACACAGTGCATAATGCAATATTCATAACATGGAAAACTCTCTTCAAATATTTAATACCTAACCATTCACTTCAAGTCCTAACACTGATCTAAGACGTTCTACAAATGCAGCTTTGAAACTGCTAATGTCAACCATGATTACATGCATCAAACCCAGAGAATCTTAATAAGATTACACAGAGTTCTGTCAAAAAGTAAAAGCTCTAATATTTCTCATGTCGTGTTTTCATTATTGTTCATGAAAGTCGGCATGAAAGGGAAGTTGCGCTCGTCTTTTCTTCTCTATTGTGTCGTATATCGAGTGAAACGCTTAAGGAATAAGAACAGATGCCCCGCCCACATCATCAGAGAAGAGAAGAATCGCTGAAAAAAGTTATTTTAATTCAAGATTATGAGGCATGAGGTAGATAGTAATTAATGGCTTTTTTAGAGTAAGTCACCACATTCAATGAAACATGGCATTTTTAAGTAGAAAACTTAAATAGTATAAATCCCATAAACAATGTTTTATTTACAGCTTTGAAAAATAATTTTTAAAGGTCCGTTCACACTGAGGACGATAACTAATATGATAAAGATATAGTTAAAAAAATCATTCTGAATAAAAAAAGAATAGCAGACGATTTCAGAACAATTTTGTTCGATACAAACATTGACAGCCAATCAGAATCCATCTTGCTTTAACGAGCTTGAGCATTTCAAGTGACAGGCGGCAAAACTGCAGCGTGCTTATAATAAATATAATGATATTATCCGCTGGTGTGGACGCTAATATAGTTATAGTTCGCTTACGAGAGTATCACTCGTACTGCGTAATATCTTACGCTATGGGGAAAACCTCTTTTCCACGAGATATTGAAGCCAAAAATTATCCTTAATTTTGAATTAATGTAGAACGCTTTGCGGCAGTATGCAGACATAGGCAAGACGGCTCACGTGCCTATTGGCTGCCCTGCGGCAACAGCAGCAGCCTATCGAGAGAGGCAGAACAGGCGTGGCTTTGGCCTATAAATAAGCATTCAGCGGGACGAGCCTTCGAGTCTGAAGCCGCTGGCCTTCACCTCGCCGCCTTCAGCCACCGTACCTGCTACGCTTTCTGGCGTCAATATCCTTTTACTCTGCTGAGAGTGTGTGTTCGCCGTTGCGACTCTCTCTTTATCTAAAAGAGCAGCATCTTTTAAAAGATGCTTCGTTCCTGTGGCTCGTGCCGAGCCGCACTCAGCGACGGGGGCCGCCAATTTATCTGCGTTTCCCGCCTGGGTAAGGATCATGCAGCTCTTGTGCTCGCTGAGTGAGCTATTGCCATGGTGACTCTGAGGACTCGCCTGGCATTTTTTCTCCGAGTCTGCACTCCCGCCTGCTGTAGTGTCGCGCCGTAAAGCGCCGTACTCAGCGGGTCCCGAGCCTTCTCCAACCCGTTGAAGCTCGCCGGTTCGCCCTCCAGCTTAACCAGCTTCAATCGAGTCGCTCACTGACAGACAGCGGCTGCCGCGCGCCGCCGCCTCCGCCATTATGACGACGAGATAGCTGCATCTGTAGAGAAGGCCAGCTGCTCAATCCTGGCGTCTTTCTTTACGTTATAAGAAAGCTACCCCGCCCCCAGTGGGCGTGCGTCACCGACGAAATGAGGAAAGAGTGTGTTTTAGTCCTGCCGAGGCCGGACCACTCTCCATTTCTCAAACATTTCTCAGCTCCTCTTAGTTTGAGCGGCTGAAAATGTCAATATTGCAGCAATGAGCCTGTTGTATAACACGCACGCCTGCAAACAAACGCCGACACACACAGAACTGTGATGACGCTCTCTTATCTGCTCGACGCCCCCTGTGGGCGTGCGTCACGGCGAAATGAGGAAAGAATGTGTTTTAGTTCCGCCAAGGCCGGACCAATCTCCATTTCTCAAACATTTCTCAGCTCCTCTTAGTTTGAGCGGCTGAAAATGTCAATATTCATTTCTACACACACAGCCCGGCACAGTGCAGGGCTCGCACAAATGAGATCGACTCATGTCAATTGTGCATTAAATGTAGTGAATGTGCCCACAACCCAGTGCCCACAAACACTACACACTGCATGTGCCACGTTTTCTGTAAAAGAAACCAACACACATACAGTCAGCTAAGGCCCACAGTGTTTAAGTCTCGCCGTGGCCAGACTCCACCGAAACTTCTCGCTCGTTCAGTTCCAAACAATGTGACTGTTCCAGTGTATTTTGCAGTAAACAAGCCGGTACCACAGCCCACTTGCCTGCACACAAACGCCATTTTAACGGCGACCCAGATAAATCCCAAAAAGAGTGTATTTTCTGGAATTCCGGCCACGGCCGATGGTGTTATGAGTGTTGTAAGAATGCCCACGTCTCAGTGCCCATTCCCACACACAGACACAGCCCGCCACAGTTCAGGGCTAGCACAAATAAAATCGACTCATGTCGATTGTGCAAAAAATGTAGTGAAGGTGCCCACGACACAGTGCCCACAAACATCTCACAATGCGTGTCCCACGGTTTCTGTAAAAACGAAACCAACACACATTCAGTCAGCACAAGCCGACGGTGTTCTCAGTGCAGTGAGTGTGCCCGCTGTCCCGCGCCCACATTCCCTCACAGACACGCTCAACCCCACGGGGTTTGTCCCACTCGCTCTCTCTCGACAATCTGTCATAGAGAATTCGAGCGCGACCAGGCTGCCCGCCGTGAACGGCGTGCCCCCCGCCTCGCACACTGTAAACACAGTGTTTACGTCTCAGCACACTGAAGCTCTGCGGCCGCCGCTATGCCGCGGCCAGAGCCCGGATTTCATTCTACCTCTAGCTATTCACGCAGATGCGTGGTCGAAACTTCCCGGGGTATCAGAATGGGTGCTGAACACTATAAAAAGAGGCTATATGCTGCAGTTCGCTCGACGTCCCCACCGTTACACGGCGCAAGTCGAAACCACGGTAAACAACGAAGTATCTCATCTACTTCGAGCCGAAATAGCAAAACTACTGAGCAAAGGGGCCATAGAACCTTTATCTCAGAGCGAAGGGGGGCTATACAGCAGATATTTTCTGGTACTGAAAAAAGACGGGGGTCTCAGACCCATTCTAGATCTACGGCAGCTGAACAGAGCGCTTGTGAAGCGCCAGTTCAGAATGCTGACAACCAGGAAAATCCTCGCGCAAGTTTGCCAGGGAGACTGGTTTATGTCAATAGATCTGAAAGACGCCTATTTCCAAATACAAATAGCGTCACGTCACAGGCCATTCTTGAGATTCGCCTTCGAGGGCCAGGCATATCAATACACAGTCCTGCCGTTCGGCCTGTCCCTGGCACCCCGTACATTTACAAAGTGCATGGACGCGGCTCTTGCACCCCTGAGACTTCAGGGCATGCGAGTCTTGAACTACTTGGAGGATTGGCTGATTCTAGCCTGATCACAATCAGAGTTCATAGAACACAGAACCACATTACTCGAGAATCTCGAGAATCTGCGTCTCACAGTCAATTGGGCGAAGAGTTCGCTGTTTCCTAGCCATAAAATTTCTTTTCTGGGAACAGTGCTGGACTCGCTGTCTATGACAGCACGTCCGTCGCCGGAGCGCGGACTGGACATTCAGCGCGCCACGAAATCCTTCCGCCGCGGCTCTATAGTCCCGCTCAAAAGGTTTCAGAAAATGCTGGGCCTCATGGCCTCGGCATCTTCGGTACTTCAGCTGGGCCTGCTTCGCATGCGCCCACTGCAGTTATGGCTGAAAGCGCGAGTTCCACCTCGGGCATGGACATCTGGTCTGTTTCACCTCAAGGTCGACATGGAATGCTTTTCGGCTCTTGAACCTTGGAAAATAGCCGACTGGTATCAGTCAGGCGTGAGTTTGGGGACTCCCTCGAGTGTGAAGGTGGTGTCCACGGATGCCTCCATCTCGGGATGGGGAGTGCTGCTCGAGGGCAGACCGTTCTTTGGCCAGTGGTCAGACCGGGAGAAGCTTCTACACATAAACTGTCTAGAACTGTTGGCAGTCGACAACGCGCTACAGCGCTTTTGTCCCCAGTTAAAAGGCCACCACGTCTTTGTCCGGTCGGACAACATGTCAGTGGTGGCATACATAAATCGCCAGGGCGGCGTCAGGTCACGAAACCTTTACAGGCCGACGGAACGCCTCCTGGTCTGGGCTCAGCACAACCTGCTTTCTCTGAAAGCAGCACATGTGCCTGGTCGCCTGAATCTGGGACCAGACAGTCTGTCCAGAAACAATGTCCCAGCAGGGGAATGGTCGATGGTCAGATGATCCAACTGCTGTGGGAGACATTCGGCAGAGTGCAAGTGGAACTGTTCGCGTCCCAAGAGAACGCTCACTGTCCAAACTTTTCTCCAAGAGCAGGGATGCGCTGGCCCACGTATGGCCCTGCTGCCCCCTCTATGCTTTTCCCCCTGTCTCGCTCCTGCCTCAAGTGCTGGAACGAATCAGGGAAAACAGATGCCCAGTGCTGCTTGTGGCTCCGCTCTGGACGAACCAGTTTTGGTTCCCAGTCCTAATGCGGCTGACCAGCACTCCCCCGTGGCCTATACCGGTGAGGAGAGACCTCCTCTTTCAGGCAAAGGGCTCGATTTGGCATCCTCGCCCGGAATTATGGTCCCTACATGCATGGGCCATCAACGGGTACCCACTAACCTCCCGGAGGGAGTGATAAACACGATCACGCAGGCTAGAGCCCCGTCTCCTAGACGGCTCTATTCCTCGAAATGGTCAGTGTTCTCTGCCTGGTGTCAAGCTCAGGGCTTTTCACCCGTAGACTGCGAGATTACGGAAGTGCTCTCCTTCCTTCAGGAGCTGTTGGATAAGGGAAGGACCCCATCCACGCTCAAAGTGTACGTGGCGGCCATAGCGGCGTTTGCAAATCTGACGTCCGGCCAGTCACTGGGGAAAAACGGCCTGGTCGTGCGATTCCTCAGGGGAGCTCGGAGGCTGAATCCTCCCAGACCCCCCTCACTCCTGTGTGGGACCTTTCTACGGTTTTGGAAGCAATGAAAGGTGCCCCATTCGAGCCAATGGATTTGTCAGACATGAAACATCTGTCTTCCAAAACGGTGTTTCTTATGGCTCTCGCTTCAGTGAAGAGCATATGGGACTTACAAGCGCTCTCAGTAAGTGCAACATTTTTGGAGTTTGGGCCTAATGACTCAAAAGTCATTCTCAAACCAAGGCACGGGTACGTGCCCGAATCCCTCAACACACCGTTCAGGGCCCAGGTTATTTGCCCTGTGCGCCCTCCCGGTTCATGATGAGAAGGAGGATGCGAGTCTTCTTTGCCCTGTCAGGGCACTGAGAGCTTATGTATCCTGCTCATCTGTCTTCAGACGGACCGAGTAGCTCTTTGTTTGTTCGGCGGACACTCCATGGGACTGGCCGCATCAAAACGTACTCGGTTACTAACGTACTCGGTTACTAACAGAGCCTATCCAGATGGATAGTCTATGCCATATCGCTGGCTTACACTTCTAAGGGCCTGCAGAGGCCCAGGGCCCAGGTTATTTGCCCAAAAATTATCCTTAATTTTTAATCAATGTAAAACGCTTTGCGACAGCATGCAGACATAGGCAAAGCCGCTTGCGTGCCTATTGTCTGACCTGTGGCAAAAGCAGCAGCCTATCGACAGAGGCCCTGCGAGACATGACACCCAATGGGGCACTTCGTGCCCATATACGTCACGTCCCGCCAGAATAGGCGTGGCCTTGGCCTATAAATAGAGATCGATAGGCTGATACAAACTGATTTTCATCTGTTCAGCGAAGCATCTGCATCGCTGGATCCGGAGTGAGAAGCCGCACCGTCTGAGGAAAAGCATACAGCGGGACGAGCCTTGAGTCTGAAGTCGCTGGCATCGCCGCCGTACCTGCTACGCTTTCCGGCGTCATATCCTTTCCATTCACATGTGTGTGTGTGTTAGCCGCTGCGACACACACTTTTATCACTGTTTCTCTCCCTCCTGAAAGAGCTGCGTCTTTCTCAAGATGCATAGGTCCTGCGGCTCGTGTCGAGCCACACTCAGTGAAGAGGATCGCCATGTCATCTGCGTTTCCTGCCTGGGTGAGGATCATGCGGCTCTCGCTCTCGTCGACGGCGATGCCATCACTGTGAGCTACTCCCTATGGTGACTCTGAGGACTCGCCTGGCATCTTTCTCAGAGCCTGCACTTCAACCCGCTGCAGCGCAGCGCTGTAAAAAGCGCTGTGCACAGCGCGGCCCCGAGCCTTCTCCTGCCCGCCAAAGCTCGCCGGTTCGCCCGCCAGCTTCGCCGGCATCGCTCGAGTCCCTCACCGACGGACAGCGGCCGGCGTCCACTGCCGCTTCCACGATCGAGGTTGACGAAACAGCCGAGGTCTGCTCTATCCTGGCATCGGAATGATGCTTGTAGCCTCTCTTCTCTGACTCTCTGTGAGTCTACGGTGATTATGCACTATATGAGCCCAGGGCTACTGCCCTTGGGACTTTGGTGTTGGATCCCAGTACGCACGGCGTGTTGCATTGTGTTCCCCATAGCGTAAGATATTACGCACTACGAGAGATACTCTCGTAAGAGAACGTACTCGGTTACTAACGTAACCTCGGTTCTCTCTAGTGAGGGAACGAGTACTGCGTATCTTGCCGTGCATACAACAGGGCTGGTTCGCTTCAGGGATGAAAACCAGTTTGTATCAGCCTGTCGAGCGTATTTATAGGCCAAAGCCACGCCTTTTCTGGCGGGACGTGTCGAAATGGGCGCGAAGCGCCCCCATTGGGTATCACGTCATGCAGGGCCTCTCGATAGGCTGCTGCTGTTGCCGCAGGGCAGCCAATAGGCGCGCGAGCCGTCTTGCCTATGTCTGCATGCTGCCGCACAACGTTTTACATTAATTCAAAATTAAGGATAATTTTTGGCTTCAATATCTCGTGGAAAAGAGTTTTTCCCCATACCGTAAGATATTACGCAGTACTCATTCTCTCTCTAGAGAGAACCGAGGTTACGTTAGTACCAGAGTACGTTATCGTTATAGTTATTGTTATAGTTATCGTTGTAGTTATTGTTATCGTTATTGTTCAAGTTAAGTGTTATCTCTATAGTTATCATTATAGTTAACATTTTAGTTATCGTTATCGTTATAGTTATCGATATAGTTATCGTTATAGTTAACGTTATAGTTAACGTTGTAGTTATTGTTATAGTTATCATAATATTTGACGTTATAGTTATTGTTATATTCTACGTTATAGTTATCGTTATAGTTAATGTTATAGTTATCATTATATTCCACGTTATAGTAATCGTTATAGTTATCGTTATAGTTAACGCTGTAGTTATCGTTATAGTTATCATAATATTTAACGTTATAGTTATCGTTATATTCTACGTTATAGTTATCGTTATAGTTATCGTTTTAGTTAACGTTATAGTTAACGCTGTAGTTATTGTTATAATTATCATAATATTTAACGTTATAGTTATCATTATATTCTATGTTATAGTTATCTTTGTAGTTTTCGTTATAGTTGTCGTTATACTTATTGTTATAGTTATCATTCTAGGTGTGAATGAGATTATAGAATCTTCTGTTGATGAATTCTGTCAAAAATAAATAAATAAAAGCTCTCCTTTTTCTCATTTTGAGTTTTTATAAGTGTGCATTAATAAAAACACACGTTATCAGTTGCGTTTATACAAACGAAACCTTGTGCGATTTGACACAAAAAAATAATCAGACTCATTAATTTAGTTTACTGACGACTATTTTTGCAGCTCTTTTGGGCACAAGATGATAATTAACGTCTGTGCTTGACGGTTACTGATCCAGAGATAATAAATAACAAAATCAACTTTATTTGCCGCATCATTTACAGAAATTTCCAGGATCTGTTAGTCTGAGTCCCTCTGAAACTGGACGTGTTCCTGGTCAGATTCACTGAAACATTCCACTGCCTTCAACAACATGTTTACCAAAACACAAGCCTGTGTGTGTGTGTGTGTGTGTGTGTACGGAGTGTGTGTGTGTGGAGTGTGTGTTTGAGTGTGAGTATGAGTGTAAGGGTGTGTGTGTGTGTGAGAGTGTGTGTGTGTGTGTGTGTGTGAGTGTGAGTGTGTGTGTGTGTGTGTGTGCGTGTGTGTGCGTGTGTGTGTGAGTGTTTGTGTGATTGGTTGTGTTAATCTGAGTGTGTGCGAGTGTGAGCGTGTGTGTGTGCGTGCGAGTGTGTGTGTGTGTGTGTGTGTGCATCTGTGCGTGTGAGTGTGAGTGTGTGTGTGTGTGTGTGTGTGTGTGTGTGTGTGTGTGTGTGTGTGTGTGTGTGTGTGTGTGTGAGAGAGAGTGAGTGTACGTGTGAGCGCATGTGCGTGCGTGTGTGTGTGTGGAGTGTTTGTGTGTGTGTGTGTGTGTGCGTGCGTGCGTGTGTGTGCGTGTGTGTGTGTGTGGAGTGTGTGTGTGTGGAGTGTGTGTGTGTGTGTGTGTGTGCGTGTGTGTGTGTGTGGAGTGTGTGTGTGTTAATGTGAGTGTGAGTGTGTGAGTGTGTGTGTGCGCGTGCATGAGTGCATGAGTGCATGAGTGCGTGAGTGCGTGTGTGTGTGTGGAGTGTGTTAATGTGAGTGTGTGTGTGTGTGTGTGCGCGTGCGTGCGTGAGTGCGTGTGTGTCCACACGAGTGTGATAAATATTTCAGTGTGTGACCTTAAACAGCCCCTGTGAGTCTCTCTGATGTCACATCTGAGATTCAGAGCTCGCGGTTGCTGGACTTCACGCTCATTTCGGTGTGTTTTCCAAGAAATCAAATCTGCCAGTTCAGACGCTCTGATGAACTGAAGCAAAGGCATGACTCTTCAGATTTCAGGGATCAAAGAGAGGGATTTTTACAGCACTTCATGATGTCATAGCAGGGAAACTAGGCAATGTGTTCTTTTCAAACCTCAGTGTGTGTTTTCCAGGAAAACACACTGCGTTAAGACAGAATTCCTGTGCCTTGTCTTTAAAAAAACAGCAATTAAATGAAATCTATTTGCTTCCTAAAGGACTGCATTCCAGTGAGCTGTGTTGTACCGCATCAGATAACCTGTGCTGGGTCACACCAGGACACATGTGCACTCTTCCTGTTTTCTACTAGGTAAATCACATCTTATCAGTCAGTAATCTCAGCTTTTCTTTGGCAAACAAGTCACTTGCTCTATCACCAGCAATCAATACGCAATCCGGAAGAAAACATTTCTGCCACAATTAAGTAATCAGGACCCTGGAGCAAAGTACACCGAAACACTACATTTAGGAGAGACTCATTAACATATCAGAAAATCAAGTGTGCGTTTCTCTCGTAACCTGTGGCTATAACGCAATATGTGGAAAACACCTTTCTTTTTCTAAATGTCAACGTGGGGTTTTTATATTAGTGTACATACATAGAAATACACATATTTTACTGTTATTATTTGTTTAGTTCACAATATTTTAAATGCTTTTGTTTAAGGATTTACTTTCATATTTTGCCTATAGTAAATGAAAGCATTATTTTTATGACTCAACAAGACTGAACAATTTAGCACGTTTTCCACCCAAATTCTCACTAAAGTTATTCATGTTTTACTTTTGAGGTTTTTTTCCCCCATGGTGATTTTTTTAATGCACTGATAATAATAATCAAAAAATAAAAAATTAATGTAAAAAATACTTTCAGTGTTTCCCATGCTTATTCAATGCACTGATAATAAAAAAAGAATTAATAACAAAAAAAAAAACAGTATTTAATTAATTTCAGTATTTGCCATGGTGATTTTTCAATGCATTAATAAAATATTAATTACAAAAAATAAATAAGCACTTAAACAATTTAAGTATTTCCCATGGTGATTTTTCAATTCACTAATAACTAAAAAAATGAAAATAAATCAGTATTTAAATAATTTAAGTATTTCCCAATGTGATTTTTCAATGCAGTAATAATAATAAAAGAAAGATTAATAAAAAATACTAAAAATATAAATAAATAAATAAATAAATGCCTCATTCATTCATTTATAAATAAATAAATCAGTATTTAAATAACTGTATTATTTCCAATGGTGATTTTTCAATGCACTAATAATAAAAATTATAAAATAATTATATTTTTAAAAAATGACATCGTTTTTCAAGGATTTTCAATGTGCTAATAACAACTAAATATGTTTTTAAAAATCAGATCGATGAGATCAAGCATTAAGAACACTGGAGTGTGTGTGAAACAGGTGAGACAGGTTCATCGCTTCGAGAAACGTGTCTCTGAATGAACGGTTGGGAAACTGTGCCAACTCAACCAGTCACAGTGTGTCAGCAATCGAAAACGGTAAAGTGTGTTTAACCGTAAATCTTGATCTAAGGGTAAATCCCGTGTTCAGGAAGTGCAGAACTCTGACATCATCAACTGTGTTAACCGCTGAAGAGTCGTGTAACATGAGCAGTCGCTGATTCACTGTCTAAACTCTTCAAATGGCCTTAAATGACTGTGAGCGCAGGAGTGTGTGTGTGTGTGTGTGTGTGTGTGTGTGTGTGTGTGTGTGTGTGTGTGCATTAGTCTGACATTAGAAATGATTATATTTCCATGACAATTAATACAGTAAATTATGTCAGAGCTCCTGACACTTCCTGAACACTGGTGATTTACCGCGGTATAATGTGAGCTGAGACACACACACACACACACACACACACACACACACACACTCGCGTAGCCTCTGTTGTCTTTCCAGAGCAAACATCTGCTAGTGTTTTACCAGAAGCTGTCAGAGACTCGAACCAAGAATATACAGCTCATTATTCACTCTTAATGTGTTTCTTTAAATATGTAGAAAATTGAAATTAGAGTGGCATTAAAAAATCATATATTCTACAGGGCTCTGTTCCAAATCCTAGTGAGCCATCTACATACTCACTTAAAGGGTTAGTTCACCCAGAAATGCAAATGATGTCATTAATGACTCGCCCTCATGTCGCTCCAAGCCCGTAAGACCTCCGTTCATCTTCAGAACACAGTTTAAGATATTTTAGATTTAGTCCGAGAGTTTTCTGTCCCTCCATTGAAAATGTATGTACGGTATACTGTCCTTGTCCAGAAAGGAAATAAAGACATCATCAAAGTAGTCCATGTGACATCAGTGGGTTAGTTAGAATTTTTTGAAGCATCGGAAATACATTTTGGTCCAAAAATAACAAAAACTAGGACTTTATTCAGCATTGTATTGTCTTCCGGTTCTGTTGTGGATCCGCGTTCAGTGACGCTGCTGACGTAAGACGAGCTGACGTGTGTCTGGTGCGCCCGAGCTTCGTTTACAGTCTGAGGGAGACGCACGCTGGAAACAAAACAATCTTCACAAACATGTCTAAGGATTTCCACACAGGGGAAGACTTGCATTTTTTTGCCCAGCCATATTTATTTGAACCCGAATACACGGACGCACCAGATACTTACGTCAGCAGCGTCTTACGTCAGCAGCGTCACTGCGGACTCGTGAACGCGGATCCCCAACAGAACCGGAAGACAATACAATGCTGAATAAAGTCGTAGTTTTTGTTATTTTTGGACCAAAATGTATTTCCGATGCTTCAAAACATTCTAACTAACCCACTGAGGTCACATGGACTACTTTGATGATGTCTTTATTTCCTTTCTGGACAAGGACAGTATACCGTACATAGATTTTCAATGGAGGGACAGAAAACTCTCGGACTAAATCTAAAATATCTTAAACTGTGTTCTGAAGATGAACGGAGGTCTTACGGGCTTGGAGCGACATGAGGGTGAGTCATTAATGACATCATTTTCATTTCTGGGTGAACTAACCCTTTAATAATGTTGGGTTAAAAATAACCCAACGAGTAACCCAACTATGGGCTGGTATAGCAGCAACTTCCCAACTGTGGTTTATTTTAACCCAATGCATTGGTTAAAAACCAGTTGGGTTAAAAGTAACACAACAGTTAAGTTAACTATTTATTTTTATTTATGACATTATTTTAATAAATAAAATGTATTTGTATAAAGACAGTTTAGATAAATATGTCTCAACAAATATTTTTGGTAACACTTTATTTTACAGTGTTCTTGCTACATATGTTACGTGTAATTACCATAGTAATAACAGTAAATTATGCATAATTACATGCAACTAACCCTCAACCAAACCCTAATCCTACTCTAACCCTATCGTAAGTACAAGTAGTTAATTAACATTACTCAGTACTTAAATATATAATTACACTGTAACAATGACACCTTAAATTAAAGTGTAACCATATTTTTTAATTACAAACTAAATATTGGGGAGTGTAGATTTTTTTTAATGTAAATATAAATAACTGTGTACATAAATTCCAAATACACAAGTGTACAGACAACACACGTATTTAACCCAACAGCCGGGTTATTGCTAGAAATTACCCAACGATTTAAAAAAATGACCCAACATTTTTGGGGGAAATAACCCAACATAGTGACCCAATACGTGTTACCCAGCGGCTGGGTTAAAAATAACCCAATGTTTTTGGCAGCTGCCTTCTAAGGGAACATACTAACTGAAGTGTGTGATTAGAAACGCAGAAACTCAAACGACCTTCTTCATGTGACGCACACCAAAGACTCGACTTACAGTTCGTTCCAGTTTAGCGTTAGTATTAATATTACACACATGAGCTCAAATACTCCATTACAATTACACAGAGAGTTTTTTAAAAACATAGAAAATATTAGCATTTAATTAATATATATATATATATATATAAATGTACAGCTTTTATATTAATGTAACATACATAAAATATGATGTAATAAAAAAGTGTGTATACATTAATATAAAATATTAATACATTAATATAATATATTAATAAAATGTGTGCACATTAATATAAAAGCTATACAGTATTATTCATATTATTGTGTTTGTACGCCCAGTCGAACATTTACAATAATTAAGATTGTTTTTAATGTTTTTGAAAGAAGTCTCTTCTGCTCAGCAAGGCTGTATTTATATGATCAAAAATACAGTAAAAATTATGAAATATTATTATAATGTAAATCATCTGTTTGCTATGTGAATATATAGTAAAGTGTAATTTATTCCTGTGATCAAAGCTGAATTTTCAGCATCATTACTCCAGTCTTCAGTGTCACATGATCCTTCAGAAATCACTATAATATGATGATTTGATGCTCAAGAAACATTTATGATTATTATCAGTGTTGAAAACATTTTTTGTGGAAACCGTGATACATTATAATTCATCGCGGTTTCCACAAAAAACGTTTTCAACATTAATAATAATCATAAATGTTTTTGAGCATCAAATTATCCTATTAGAATGATTTCTGAAGGATCATGTGACACTGAAGACTGGAGGAAACAGCTGTTTTACATTGTAATAATATTTCACAACTTTTACTGTATTTTTTGTCCAAATAAATGCAGCTTTGCTGAGCGTTCAGAGGAGCGAGTTTGAGACGGAGCCTCGAGCATTTCTCTTTAACTCTAATGTTTTCCCGAAAGTCACCAGTCTTCAGTTCTGGGATGCCGTCGAGCTGCAGTGATTCACACATCTGAGGTGAGACACACACACACACACACACTCACACACACACACGGAGGGTCCCTGCATCAAAAGAGATTATGTAAATGTAATGCATAATTAATGCAGGGCCGTTCTGCACCGAACTGCAGCGATGACACACACACACACACACACACACACACACACACACACACACACACACACACACACACACACACACACACACACACACACACACACACGTCAACAGGGAAACGTTACCGCAAATACTCTTATAAAACATGCATGAGAGATATATGTTTGTAATATTATATTCAGTGCTCAAGAAAAGAAGAATGCCATTCACGATCACATGTTTAATGTCATGATTATTCTGATGTTATAAATAAAACACCATGTCCTTTATCATAATACTGTTCCGTCATTTTATAAAAGCACCTCAAGGCCGTGATTTCCACATCATTTACTCACTGTCATGTGTTTCTCAACACGTATAACTCTGTCGAAGATCTGAATGAGGAAAAGAATAGCATGATTCATGAGTCAGAACTTCAGAACAGTTCTTCTGAACCAGATCCGTCTGTGAAACAGAAAAACTGAAAGAACATTTCGTTCATGAATCAGATTTCATTACAGAATCATGAATGAGCCAATGAGACACAAGGCTGACAGATATTTGGATTCATAGCTATAATTGTTTTTTATTTGATTCATTTTAACTTTAATATTTGAAAGTAAATTTTACCAGCAGAATATTACCACACAGTAAAAAGCGTTGGGTTATTTTTTTTAACCCAACCATTGGGTAACACATATTGGGTCACTATGTTGGGTCATTTTTACAAAAATGTTGGGTCATTTTTTTAAAGCGTTGGATAATTTCTAGTAATAACCCTGTTGTTGGGTTAAATACATGTGTTGTGTGTACACTTTTCGTATTTATGTACACAATTATGTATATTTACATTAAATTCTAGACTCACCAATATTTAGTTTGTAATTAAAAAATATATTTGTTGAGACATATGTATTGTTTTATACAAATAAACAATCTGTATTTGAAATCAAAGTGTATTTTATTTATTAAATAATGTCATAAATGAAAATAAATAGTTAACTTAACTTTTAACCCAACTGGCACAATGCATTGGGTTAAAATAACCCACAGTTGGTAAGGTGCTGCTATACCAGCCCATAGTTGGGTTACTCATTGGGTTACTCATTGGGTTATTTTTAACCCAACATTATTAAGTGAGGGAAAGATAATGGTCTACCGCTTTAAATGGTCTAAATTAAAACTAAACATTCCTGAATAAAAGATTGCATCATTTCTTTTATTAAAAATGGAAATATAAAAATGAAAGCCAAAGTAATAATTTTGATAAAAGCTATAACGGATACTAAAATAACACAGATTCCAGCTGTTTTAAAGATATATAAGCAAAAACAAAACATAAATGTAACATGGCATCACTAAGTTATTTGCCGTTACATTTTCCAGAAAGAAAATTAATGTTATAAGAAAATCTGAAAAAAAAGAAAAAAACAGTTTTAAAGATATATAAGCAAAAACATAAATGTAACGTTAAGAAATGGCATCATTAATATTAATGAATAGTAAGAAAATTCGGGGGGAAAAACAGTTTTAAAGATATATAAGCAAAAACATAAATGTAACGTTAAGAAATGGCATCATTAATATGAATTAATAGTAAGAAAGAAAAAAAAGTTTTAAAGATGTGAAATGGCATCACTAATATGAAATAATAGTAAGAAATTCAAAACAAATAAAACGTTTTAAAGATGTATAGGCAAAAACATAACTGTAACGTTAAGATCACTAATATGAATTAATAGTTAGTAAATGGTAACGAATGGAAAGCTCCCTCAGCTTGTGTGTGTTACACCATCAGCATCTGAAGTCTCTTTCACTCACTGTTGGATAAACCAAAAGCGTATGCTAAATGACAAGTATATACTCAGGCCTTTTGAACAGGATAATCCTGACTGGATCTTGATGACAGTTGCTATGATACCGCGATCCTTCTCTGCTTCTCCAGCCAATCACGGAACGCCTGTATTATACCGTCAGAACAGAGAAACAGAGTCTGGGAAACAACAGAGAATGAAATGAGAAATGAGTGAATGTGCTGGTGTGTGTTCATTAACCGGAGGCAGGATTTCTGGTGGCCGTCTCAGGAAAAAAATTATTAAAACATACAAAATATTAGCATTTGATTAATATAATACAATTTTACAGCTTTTATATTAATGGGAAATATATAAAATATTATATGTAAATACTTGAAAATGTTTTAAAAAGAGTCTCTTACTCACCAAGGCCGAATTTATATGATCAAAAATACAGTAAAAATTGTGAAATATTATTATAATGTAAATCATCTATTTTCTATGTGAATATCTAGTAAAGTTTAATTTATTCCTGTGATCAAAGCTGAATTTTCAGCATCATTACTCCAGTCTTCAGTGTCACATGATCCTTCAGAAATCACTATAATATGATGATTTGATGCTCAAGAAACATTTATGAATATTATCTGTGCTAGTGGAGCGAGCGCTAGGATTTGCGCGATCTCTCAGGTTTGCTGCAGGCACGGCTGTTTTCCTGTCCTCCGCTGTCCTTGCGTGACCCGAGAGCTCATGCCAAGTTCTTACAGGGTTTATTAGAGGTAACGGGGTTAGGAGCCAGCAGCATATTTCATCTACTTTTCTTTCTTTTTTAGCGTTTCTCGTGTCAGATTGTTAAAAATGCATAACTAGGAAGTCTGAAGCATGCATATGTGATTAGGGAGAAAAAAAACGCTATGAAGGTCACAGTGAAAAAGAGACACAAGGGAAACAAAATCATGTGTATTCTGAAAACATTGCTGTTTTTCAGTGTAATTGATCGTATATTTCACAGAGAAATTACAACATTAAATTTTAAGTAGAAAGACTGACATTGTATTTTCATGTAAAACTACTAGCACTACAATAATCTTTAATCATGTTATTTAAAGTCCCCTGTGGTGAAAATCCAGCGTTTAATGTTGTTTATATGTGGTGTTTTTAATACGCTTTAAGACAAACCATGTGTAAATTCATAAGTCGACAGCATTGCTGAGTATTTCCTCCTTAAAACTGCAGTGAACCAAAGACAGTCTCAAAAACACGGTTTGAAATCGCTGGTGTTTCTGACGTCACAAACTACCTTGTAACCAATCAGATCAACGTGTGATCGTCAACGAGTGGATCTCTGAGTGAGTGAGTGAGTGAGTGGAGGCGGGGCTCATTTGCATATTCATAGAACCGCGAATACTAAATGAGGCAAGGGTGTCGAGTTACATTCAAGATATTTTAAGGCATTTTTTCAAGGAAAAAATGTAAATGTGTCGTTTTGGTGATCACAGATGAGTTTTAAGGGATAAAATGATTGACTACAGGGGGACTTTAAAATATACAGAACATTTCTAAAACATCTTTATATATGAACTTAAAGATCTTTATATCTATTTTATGTGTGTATATATATATATATATATTTTTTTTTTTGTCATTGTTTGTTTTGTGTATAGTGCTTTGGAAATGTTGTATGTAAACACAATCATGTAAATAAAGTACTTTTTACCGAAAAAAGGTAAAATTTTAAGTTTAAAATTTATATTGAATACCGTTCTTTTTTAATTTTTATTTAATTATTATTATTCAGATTCACTTTTTAACAAACAAAAACATATTCCAGAACCAGAATGGAGCTGTACGGCCAGATGATACACAAACTACGTTTCTCGGCTGGATAAAGCAAACCAGCGTCTCGATGTGGATCGTAATCAAGATAAAAACGATTGCAGTGACGTCACAGTGTATTAATAAACAAACACATTTCAGTATTCAAGTTGTTTCCACACATGTTTTGATCTGTCATGTGTTTAGTAATTCTGAATGGATCCATGTTATGTAGTATTTGCAGTTGATTTAGGGGAGTTTTGGCATATACAGTCAAACCAACATTTATTCAGACATCTTCACACATGAATTATGTTGAATATCTGTCAGCTGTTAAATTTAACTACACAATTAGATAATACCAGTTTAGCTCAACCAGTTACCAAGCAATGCTTCATGTTGTTCAGTCTGTGGTGTAAAAAGCTGCATTAGTTATTAAAGAAAAAACACTTCAGCAAAACATGATCAGATCAAAGTGTCCCAATCATTTTTTCAAAGTGTCCCAATCGAGTTTTTGTGTATAATATGTCACAGTTTACTTTATTTTGCTCTCCTCACTTACAGAAATGAACTATAGTGTCCTGCACACACTAGTAAAGCAATATCAAAGATGTTATCTGGTGTCTGAATAACTGTTGGTTTGACATACATGAGCAATCTCACACGAGTCTGCATGCGATATATATCATCACGCCTGTGGTTCGTTTGTATAATCGCGGCATGCTAATATAGAGCCACGTTGCACGGCTAGTCATGTGATACTGCTTTTATACAACAGAGGAGTGTCTTTAAAACCCTGTTTTGTGGAGAACTGCTTTCTTACGCCACAGAATCAAATCTCAAGTTGACAGTCGATCCCGATTCCCAAGCCGTAACTAAATCTAAAACGTCACTTTAGAACTCATAACGTTGAGTGAAGCTTGTTAAAACTCATCTTTGATCACCAAAACGACACATTTAAACGAATGGTCCACAATAGAGCAGCGCGATGTGTACTTCAGTGTCCACTCGGAACTAATGTGAACTGGATGCAGAACACGCTGTCCTGATGAAAGGTAAAACAAAGATTTATAGTTTCCTTGCTAAATTTAACAAGGAACATTATTTTAACTAAATTACCAAAAGCACTTTATTGCAGGCTATACTTTAGTTCTGATGAGCACCATTATGCCGCTAGACATGCTACGGAGCGTAGGTTTATACTACCCAAAGTAAAAACTAATTATGGAAAGAGAACTATGTTGTATAGAGCCATGTCCGGTTGGCACACTTTGCCCAGAGACATTGTTAATGCACACAGTAAACATCAGTTTAAAGTCCTTTTAAAAAGGCATTTGATCATAAATTAAAATGTATTGCGAATGGTAAATTGTTATTACATTATAAATTCTTGCATACAGTATCATGGCCAAATTGTATTTTTGTAACAAAAGATTATTTCATATCTTAGAATCATGACTAAACCAGGTCTTGTGTATATGGGTGTGTGTTTGATTTGTATGTAGGTATGTGTGAGTAGGGGTGTAGTGTTTTTAATTTTTATTGCATTAGTGTTTTGTTTTGCAAAATGTAATGCATTGAATATTGGTGTAAAAGTCTTGTAAGCGGCATGTTGGATTGTATCGACTCCAGGAAGAGTAGATGCTCGTGTGCAGCTAATGGAGATAGAAATAAAAAAATAAAAAAATGTAAAACAAATTCTTGAAAAATGCCTTAAAACAGCTTGAATGTAACTCGACACCCTCGCCTCATTTAGTATTCGCAGTTCTATGAATATGCAAATGAGCCCCGCCCCCACTCACTCACTCAGAGATCCACTGGTTGACGATCACACGTTGATCTGATTGGTTACAAGGTAGTTTGTGACGTCAGAAACACCAGCGATTTCAAAGCGTGTTTTTGAGACTGTCTTTGGTTCACTGCAGTTTTAAGGAGAAAATACTCAGCAATGCTGTCGAC
>NW_027508836.1:950000-953907 GCF_051911475.1 Siphateles boraxobius
TTGTGTTGCACATGTGAGGTTGATATCTCAGTGAATGAGCGTTCAGTGAGAGTGTGTTCGGCTGCAGTACCAAACGCTTCCACTAGAGGAAACTCATTCATTTACAATGCGCTCGTTTCTGATCTCGAGGAGCACAAGTGTCACTATTGTTTTCAGGAACATTTCACCTGTTCGAATCATGTCCATGGTTTCATACCATTCCAATGAAGAAGAAAAATCTAGACAAACAAAACGTAAAAGAATTCGGTCAACAATGAACGAAGAGCACCAGGGGGATAAGAGGAATACTTAATATCGCCACTGCAATGTATTAAACTGCATTTAATTTCTTTGTTATGGATTCCATCATTCCACATTTTAAGATACTTTTTTAACATTGCATAACGCAAGCCTCCATATGCACCAAACATAAATCATGCTCTTAAACCTCACTGTATTTTCACTTCGAAGCATTTCTGGTTACACTTTATTTAAAGGTGTCGTTCGTTGTTATAGTGTAATTATATATTTAAGTACTGAGTAATAATGATTAACAGCATGTACTTACTTAGGATTAGGATTAGGATTTGGTTGAGGGTTAGTTGCATAAAATGATGCATAATTTTCTGTTATTACTACGGTAAGTACATGTAACATATGTAACAAGGACACTGTAAAATAAAGTGTTTCTGCATTTCTTTACGCAACACATTTAAACCAGCATCAAATAATCGAACAAGCAGTTGTTTCTTTACTATCACTGAATTCTCATTTGATGACAAGATGCATTCAAATATTCTAATAGAATAATAATTTTTCATCTCTCTCAGCATATCCCTCTTTGATGCTTTTTGTCATTGGGAAGCATTTTTTACATAATGCACTAATGCATCAAATATCACAGTTGTTATATGTCAAAATCATCGAACTTTTCTCGACTTAACCACGAGTTCATAAAGAAGCTCATTTTGCATTAAAGCTACTAATGCATTCAAAATGCCATTTTTCAAACAATCTCAGCATCTCTTTGGACTCCACCATCAATGTGTTTTCATTAAGAAGCATTTTTGACACAATGCATTACGAGTGCAACTGTCATATATCCTGAACCTCATCATCTCTCTCGACAAGTTTAATAAGAAGCAAGTCTTACACAGTAAAAAACGTTGGGTTATTTTTAACTCAACCGTTGGGTTACACATATTGGGTCACTGTGTTGTGTTATTATTAAAAAAATGTTGGGTCATTTTAAAATCGTTGCATAATTTCTAGTAATAACCCGGTTGTTGGGTTAAATACTTATGTTGCATGTAAACTTTTGTATTTTGAATTTATGTACATAATTATGTATAGGCTATATTTACATTAAATTCTGGACTCCCCAATATTTAGTTTGTAATTGAAAAATATATTTGTTGAGACATATTTATTGTTTTATGCAAGTAAACAATCTGTATTGGGATTTTTTTTTAAATTTATTCATTTAAATATGTCATAAATAAAAATAAATAGTTAACTTGATTGTTGGGTTACTTTTCCCCAACTGGCTTTTAACCCAATGCATTGGGTTAAACTAACCCAAAGTTGGGAAGGTGCTGTTATACCAGCCTATAGTTGGGTTACTCATTGGGTTATTTTTAACCCAACATTATTAAGTGAGTAAGAAGCATGCCTTGCATTTAATAAACGTAACTGCCAAGTCAAACAATCTAACATTTATCTTTCTCTCTCTCTCCATTTCATCATTACAATTTAAATAAGAAACATGTCTTGAAAAATTTTTTTTATACCATGTCAAATGATCCAACACTCACTTAATAATTTTGGGTTAAAAGAAACCCGAACGAGTAACCCAACTATGGGGTGGTTTAGCACCTTCCCAACTGTGAATAACTGTGTCATTGAGTTAAAAGCCAGCTGGGTTAAAAGTAACCCAACAGTTAAGTTAACTATTTATTTTTATGTATTACATTATCTTAATAAATAAAATACACCCTGTTTTTTTCTAATATCGATTATTTATTTGTATAAAGCAAATATGTCTCAACAAATATATTTTTTAATTACAAACTAAATATTGGGGAGTCTAGAATTTAATGTAAATATACATCAATCCAAAACACACAAGTGTACATGCGTATTTAACCCAACAGCAGGGTTATTACTAGAAATTACCAAACGATTTTAAAAATGACCCAACATTTTTTTTAAATAATCCAACATAGTGACCCAATATGTGTAACCCAGATTTTGGGTTTAAACATAACCCAACGTTTTTCAACTGTGCATATATCAGCACGGAGAAGCATTTTTGATGCAATGCATTTCCAAAGAGGAGCTGTCAAATAATCTAACAAGCAGCATGTTGCATTTGATCACATCTCTCTCTCTCTCTCTCTCTCTCTCTCTCTCTCTCTCTCTCTCTCTCAGACAGGAGAGTTGACGGGAGGTAATCCACTCCATGTGAGGAGGCGGCACGGGTGTGTAGGCGTGTTGTTTTTCATTCAAATCCTTACTAGTCCTATAAAAAGCGGGACTCGGTGCTCGAAAGAGAGAGAGAGAGAGAGAGAGAGAGAGAGAGAGAGAGAGAGAGAGAGAGAGAGAGCGTTAAACGACACGGCTGTATCTGTACCTGCCCGGACGGGGATGGAGATGCTGCATGGATCCGCAGGTGTCCAAACGGCGAAGGCGTTGAAAAACGCGGCCGTGTGTCTGATGCTTCTCCCGCGGTTCCTGTTCGCGGCACTGACGCTCTGGCTCCTGGATTTCCTATGCATCCGAAGGAAGCTTTTAATGAAGATGCGGGAGAGCGATATCGCGAGCCCTGACGACCCGCCGATGTGCGTGTCCGACTCCAACAAGATGTTTACGCTCGAGTCGCTGCGCGCCGTGTGGTACGGACAGAAGCTGGACTTCTTTAAAACGGCGCGTTTGGGCGGCGCGGCTCCCAACACAGAGGTGGTTCCGCTGGACAACGCGCGTCGGAGAGGCACGCGGAGGATTCTAGACTACGCCCGCGGGAGGAGACCTCTCATAATCAACTTCGGGAGCTGCTCCTGACCGCCGTTCATGACGCGCCTGTCGGCGTTCCAACGCGTCGCACGGCAGTACGCGGACATCGCGGACTCACTGCTGGTGTACATCGAGGAAGCGCATCCGTCAGACGGCTGGGTGAGCTCCGACGCGCCTTATCAGATCCCGCGGCACCGCTGCCTGGAGGACCGGCTCCGCGCCGCGGAGCTCATGAACCAGAAAGTACCGGAGAGCGCAATAGTCGTGGACACCATGGAGAACTCGTCCAACTCGGCGTACGGCGCGTATTTCGAGCGCCTCTACATAATAAAGGACGAGAAGGTCGTGTATCAAGGCGGGAGGGGTCCGGAGGGCTACCGGATCTCGGAGCTCAGAGACTGGCTCGAGCGTTACCGGAACGCGTTGGAAGCATCTGACGCGCCGGTTGTTGTGCACGTGTAAAAGACGCGCGCGGATGGATGTTTGGATGTTTTCCACTTCTCTAGTGTCTTTATCACACAGTCATAAAGACATGCACTCTAAAATATATATATACCGAGTCATATTCTCGGTTGTTTTAACCCAACTTTGGGTCAGATATGGACAAACGCAGCCGTTGCGTTCGGTTGCATTTTTAAATTACATTTTTAACCCAACGTTTGGGTTTGTCCATGTTGGACCCAAAATTCGGTTAAAACAACCCAGCAAAAAAAAGTTTTTTTTTTTTTTTTTGACTTTGCGCTCTTACCAACAGGGCCATTGAGTCAGTTTATACGGGGATCTTTATAATGTTTAGCTTCTGCAGATCAGTGTTTTTAGTTCCACTATATTTCGATAGTCCACTTTAGACGTTCGGCTAACTATAAGTAACTTTCCAACCACATTTCAATTTCATGTCAATTAACTCTCATTAGAG
>NW_027508837.1:7500-10000 GCF_051911475.1 Siphateles boraxobius
TAGATTCGAGGCTCTTGATTCGAGGCTCTTGATTCGAGGTTCTAGATTCGAGGCTCTTGATTCGAGGCTCTTGATTCGAGGTTCTAGATTCAAGGCTCTTGATTCGAGGCTCTAGATTCGAGGCTCTAGATTCGAGGCTCTTGATTCGAGGTTCTAGATTCGAGGCTCTTGATTCAAGGCTCTTGATTCGAGGCTCTAGATTCGAGGCTCTAGATTCGAGGCTCTTGATTCGAGGCTCTTGATTCGAGGCTCTAGATTCGAGGCTCTTGATTCGAGGTTCTAGATTCGAGGCTCTAGATTCGAGGCTCTAGATTCGAGGCTCTAGATTCGAGGCTCTTGATTCGAGGCTCTTGATTCGAGGCTCTTGATTCGAGGCTCTTGATTCGAGGCTCTAGATTCGAGGCTCTAGATTCGAGGTTCTAGATTCGAGGCTCTAGATTCGAGGCTCTAGATTCGAGGCTCTTGATTCGAGGCTCTTGATTCGAGGCTCTAGATTCGAGGCTCTAGATTCGAGGCTCTTGATTCGAGGCTCTTGATTCGAGGCTCTTGATTCGAGGCTCTAGATTCGAGGCTCTAGATTCGTGGCTCTTGATTCGAGGTTCTAGATTCAAGGCTCTAGATTCGAGGCTCTAGATTTGAGGTTCTAGATTCGAGGCTCTTGATTCGAGGCTCTAGATTCGAGGCTCTTGATTCGTGGCTCTTGATTCGAGGTTCTAGATTCGAGGCTCTTGATTCGAGGCTCTAGATTCGAGGCTCTAGATTCGAGGGTCTAGATTCGAGGCTCTTGATTCGAGGTTCTTGATTCGAGGCTCTAGATTCGAGGTTCTAGATTCGAGGTTCTAGATTCGAGGCTCTTGATTCGAGGCTCTAGATTCGAGGCTCTAGATTCGAGGGTCCAGATTCGAGGCTCTAGATTCGAGGCTCTAGATTCGAGGTTCTTGATTCGAGGCACCACTCTGGATTTAACAGAACTATGATATGTTGAGTTCGCTCTTGTTTCTCAATCTCTGGAGTGAGAAATGTTAGAGCTTCTCCTCACAGGTTGAGCAGATCTCCTGCTGTTTCACTTGAAGAAACTCGTTAAAGAAAATCTCACACACACACAAACACACACACACTTTAAGTGGCACTACAGCCTTTCAAGTGTGACGACACCCCAGATCCCAGAAAACATCTCTGCTGGTTTATGAGGCGTCAGATGAGTCTGTTCCCGCAGGAAAACACACAATCCTGCACAGTTTGTGTCGTTTTCAGCAGTCGCTGATGTAAACTGGGATTTAATGCAAGAACAACTTAAATTTCTAAAAGAATCACAAGCCATTGATTCTCACTTGTATAATTAATAATTAAACTAAGCTAAATGTATGCTTGCTATTAAAATTTGCAACATGTGTAAGAAGAACACATCAGTTTTTACAATCGTTTATCATTATCGCTTGTTTCTATCGTTTTGAATCTTTTATTGAGGGAAACTGTAATCATGAACATTGTTTCTGTGCTTTAAGTTGCTTTCTAACAATATACTAGAATATGCAAAGCTTTTTTATTGCATAAACAAATATGCAATTTTTTTCTTGCAATATGCAAGAATATGCAAGGTTTTTTATCACAATATACAAGAATATGTACATTTTTTATTTCTAATGTTCAAAAATGTGCAACCGTTTTTTTCTTGCAATATGCAAGACTAAGCAGTATATTTGTGTGTGTGTGTGTGTGTGTGTTCTGCTCGATAGATATGCATGTGCATGTACCTTTTCACATCTCCTCGACAAGCAACATGATCAGAGGTATTACTCCTGAGTTCTGCACAGAAGTGTAAAACATTAGGTTAGGTGTTTGTTCAGATGATCAATACTAATAGTCAACCTGTGCATTCAGTAAAATATAACAGGATTATAAATGAATCTTGAATCAGAGCATCTCTTTAAAGTGCTGAAGTTTGCATCCAGCCGGTTGCAGGCGTGCGGCGCTGATGTTCTGCTCTCTGTAGGTCAGCACTAATGGCTTCGTGTCTCTGGCCGAACCCGGCGACGAGTCCGAGTACCTGGGGAAGATGCCGGCCGGCTTCGGCATGATCGCAGCGTTCCTGGGAGATCTGGACACGAGCGACGGCGCCGGACACGTTTACTTCCGGCAGGAGAAGAGCCCGGACGTTCTCCGGAGAGCCACGGGTCACATCAGCCAAGCGTTTCCCAATGACGATGGGATCGATCCCACTCACGCCGTCATCGTGACCTGGGAGAATGTGCTGGCTCAGGGTCAGCGAGGACGAGGAGATGGACTTGAGTTAATGGTACGTCCCTGAAACCAGGTTTGCTGTTCCAAGCGTTAGTTGAGAAGTCAAGCCGCCTTAACTTATAAGCCGCTTTTTACAGCACTGATTGTTTCAAAGAAAATAACAATGTTAAAGGAGTCGTTCACTTCAGAATTAAAGTTTCCTGACAATTTACTCTCCTCAACGTCATCCAAGATCTTCAAGTCTTTCTTTCTTCAGTTG
>NW_027508837.1:15000-22500 GCF_051911475.1 Siphateles boraxobius
CTGTGTGAACGGGCCTTAATACTGAAATTATTCGGCAACATTATTATTATTTGTGACTGAATGTATAAACTGTTGTTCCTCATGAAATCTCCTGCTTCTCCTCCTTCTTCTTCTTCTTCTTCTGCATGATATTAATTCTCAAGCCTTTCCTGTGAGATTGATCTTCATTGGAAACACATGCTCAGGGTCAGAGGTCAGAGGTCACTGACCCGTCTCCTTCTCTCGTGTGCACAGGAGGAGTCTTCACCCGCCAGGCCGAGGTCACGTTCCTGCCCGGCAACGAGAAGCTGAGCATCATGCAGGAGTTCGGGGGCATCGATGAGCACGATCACCTGCTGGTCAACACACACCTGGACGGCCGGATCCCCGAGGTGCCGCCCGGAGCCACGGTCCAGATCCCAGCGTACAGCGAGATCTACCAGCACTCCAGCAACCGTGAGCGACACACACCTCTGCACTCAAACACACCAGATAGCATTTCTGATATTTTTTTACTAGTGTGTGCAGGACACGATAGTTCATTTATGTAAGTGAGGAGAGCAAAATAAAGTAAACTGTGACATATTATACACAAAACGAGCACCCCCCACACTACGCACAGCAAGACAAATACGCTTAACCTTATTATCTTATAGATTATATGGGCAAAGGAACTCGTGAATTCAGACACTTTGACCGGACCATGTTTTGTTTTGCTTGAGTGTTTTAACCGTGAGTGCCGAATATCTCTGATATATGAGCAGGGTTAGGGGAAACGCATTACAAGTAACTCGAGGTATGTAATCAGATTACTTTTTTCAAGTAACTAGTAAAGTAACGCATTACTTTTACATTTACAACAAAATATCGGAGTTACTTTTTTAAACAAGTAACGCAAGTAGTTCACATTTATTGACCGTCAGTTCTTGTGTCCCATGTTGAGAGAAATCAAAGTTCACAGTCATTGTGTTACTTTTGAGCCATTTACTCATCTCACTTGCAAAAAAAACAACAGATTTAGTATTACTCAAAATTAATACAAACAGTGAAATATAATCTCAGAATATTACGCAAACCTGCAATAGTTAAATATATTAAATTACACAATTATACTTTATGTATTTAATCTCACTTTATTAACCAATGCCTTTGCTGCTGGTCAGTGATTCACTTCAACCATAACAATGAACAAAAATGACTTTAGATAAACAACTCATTTGTATTTCATTTTTTTTTAAATGTAATGCTGAAGTGTTGAACTTGATTCTCTTGCATCCTATTGTTCTTTAATCCAGAAAAGCTGGAAGGTTAGTTTGAGCGGCGCCCTCTACTGTACAGGAGTGAATATGCATTTCATTCAGCTTGAGGATTATTCACTTCACTTTTGGTGTGAAAAGGCCTGAACATCTGCCAAAAATAGATATTTTTTTCTGTTATAAAAAAAAAAACAATTAAGTTGAGAAATGAGAAAAAGTAAAGCAAAAGTAACGTAACGCATTACTTTCAATTAAAGTAACTACAGTAAGTAACGCAATTAGTTACTTTTTTAAGAAGTAACGCAATATTGTAATGCATTACTTTTAAAACTGACTTTCCCCAACAACACTGTATACGAGTGCTGAATAAATGTCATTTATACCAGTAACAAACTCTGAATTCTCGGTTTCTACAGTAGATTCTCCTGAATGATTTTGCTAACGAGCTGTATTTGAGTTAAAGGGAGTTGTTTTCTAATACCTGTATTTCTGTGTGATGTTTTCAGTGATCACGTCGTCGTCGCGGCGGGAATACAGCGTTAGCATGCCTGACGGCAGCGTGCGCACACACAGCTACCTGTGGACCCAGAGCCTGCGCTTCCAGAGCTGTCCACAGGGGGCGCTCTCGCTCTCGGACCCCGAACGCCAGCAGCTCAGCGTCGACCAGATCTTCGTCATGTACGACTCCAGCAATCAGCTGATCCGCTTCGCCATGAGCAACAAGATCGGCTCCGTCCACAGTGAGCAAACTTACATCGATAATAATACATTTTATCTGTAATGCACTTTATATTTAAGCAAAATCCCAAAGTCCTACAAGAGTTACACTCTTAAAGTAGATCATTGACACTAACGGCTTTAGAAAGAGTCTCTTCTGTTATGCAGAGCTGCTTTTATTTGATCAAAAATACAGTAAAAACAGTGAAATATTATTCCAGTGTAAATCAGCTGTTTTCTTTGTGAATATATAGTAAAGTGTAATTTATTCCTGTGATCAAAGCTGAATTTTCAGCATCATTACTCCAGTCTTCAGTGTCACATGATCCTTCAGAAATCATCTGCTAAATGAATAATTGTAAATGTAGTATATCTTGTTCACTATCTGTGTGTGAGTCGTTCGCAGCTGCAAGTGAAGCTCGTGTGTGTGATTTAACTCAGTCTCCCGCTGTTTATCACTGTGTGTGTTTGTGTGTTCTGGGTTAAAGTGCTTCATGTAAGCGGATACGAGTTAAAGCTGAAGAACACGAACATCTGCGTGTTTCAGTGTCGGTTTCTAGGTTTAGTTCAGGATAAACTACGACAGGCCCAGATGTGCTTCTTCAATTATATTTATGAAGCGCTTTTCACAACACACACCGTTTCAAAGCAGAAACAGAAAATCCTGATGTTAATGTTTAGAGTATCTTAAAGTCCCCCTGTGGTGAAAATCCAGCTTTTAATGTTGTTATGTGGTGTTTTTAATATGCTTTAAGACAAACCATGTGTAAATTCATAAGTCGACAGCATTGCTGAGTATTTTCTCCTTAAAGGTACAATATGCAGGATTTTTCGCCAGCAGGGGTCGCTAACCTCTTACAATAACAAAGGCGCATACTGATGACGTATATTCCACATTAAGCTGAATTATGGATCTTGTCGTCAAGCTGATGGATCTTTTATGGATGAGTGAATACATTAATGTTTTAACATGACTGTGGTGTAAAGCAGGGCGCGATTGCTAGCGTATACCATCGCCACACGCAACGCGAGTCCCGCGGATATAAAAGAATAAGGACATTTCATTCTACCGAACTACACGCAAGTGCTGGATTAATACTCACACAGGTCAGTTTATTAGACGAATGAAACTTGAGGTAACGCAGCGCTGTTTCACTCGCTCTAACAGTTACAATATCACACTAAACGGCATTTGAGTGTGTTGAATGTTGTTAGTTAGGTTGTGTGTTGCTAGATCAACATTAGAATGACATACAGATCATATTCTAACATTTCATCATGTTGAACTAAATAACATTAATAGTTTTATGTACATTTGTTCACCTGTCTAATAAAGTACATGCAACACTCGCGTCTCTGTCAAGTGGAAGTTAGTCGCGGACGTGGATCTCTCGGCATCTCGAAACATGTTGATCTTCGTTTTAGTCCTCTTTTTGTCTTCTTGCCATGATCCATAATGTTTGAACAAAACCACAACAGCGTGAGCATCCTGCTAGGCATAACCCAGTTGTCAACGACTGTCGCCATGGTTACTATGGCAGTGCGAGGTCAAACCTGGCGGAAACCGAGGCTAACGCGGATATGACGTCATTGACTGGCGACTCCTCACCCCTGCTCACACGCCCCGTTTCCTTGGTTAAAATCGCAGTTTTCTCACGATTTACAAATAGTTTGAAACATTTGGGATATTGTAATTGATCAACTAAACAAAATATATAACATTGGTCTAGTGGTTTTTGGATATTTTACTGCAAAAATCCTACATATTGTACCTTTAAAACTGCAGTGAACCAAAGACAGTCTCAAAAACACGGTTTGAAATCGTTGGTGTTTCTGACGTCACAAACTACCTTGTAACCAATCAGATTAACGTGTGATCGTCAACGAGTGGATCTATGAGTGAGTGGAGGCGGGGCTCATTTGCATATTCATAGAACCACACATACTAAATTAGGCAAGGGTGTCGAGTTACATTCAAGATATTTTATGGCATGAAGAAATGTTTCGCAAGGAAAAAAGTTTAAATATGCATTTTGGTGATCAAAGATGAGTTTTAAGGGATGAAATGATTAGAGGACTTTAATATCTTCATGCCTAGAGCTGGACGACAATAGAGTCACAATTTGTATATGTATGTGTGTATAAAGTTATATAGCTTTACATGCCTGTACTTTATGCATGCGGATAGAGTTGGATACATTTATGTATTAAACTTTATGTAGAGAACTTTGTGATGATATAGTTACACTTTTGCAATGATATAAACAATCAAGGAGTTAAGATTAGTTGTATTTTGGGGTTATTAATTCATTATGTGGTGCTTTTGAGGATTGATTATGAACCTGTGACAGTTTGATGTAGTGATGGCCATAGTTAAACGATGCATTTAATTGACTGAAAGTATTTTTTGGTCGGTTTTCATGAGTTTTATGAGTGTTTTATGATTCAGAAGCTTCTGATGTGGTGAATATTTCCATGCATTATGGATTGTAAGTGCACGCATGTGTTTCAGGCGTACTCCCCGAGCAGAACCCGTGTTTCACCGGCAGACACGGCTGCGACACCAACGCCGTGTGTCGACCGGCTCCAGGGAAAGACTTCTCCTGCCGATGCGCCTCGGGATTCACCGGAGACGGGCGCGTTTGTTACGGTAAACGACTACATTTCTCACAGATCAAGTCAACTCACCTTTATTTATACAGCGCTTCTTACAGTACAGAGTGTTTCAAAGCAGCTTTACAGAGATAACAGGAAAATAATGCAGCAAAGTTTGTATCCAGAAGAAAATAGCATCACAGTCCAGCTTAAGTAAGTTCAGCGATGGGTCATTTCTGTTGTGATTTTGTTGTGAACATTTTTGTTGTGTTGTTGGCGGCCGCTAAGTTAATAACTAATGATCTTTGCAACAGAAGCGAATCAATCAAAACTAACTTTATCTGGACAATAACTTTATTCTAGATCTGCTGTAAAGCCGAAACAATCTCTGTTACTGTAATCTCCTATTATCACTGTAAAGCTGCTCATTCTGTGCTCAAACATCTGCGTTGAGTTACTGAAGAACCTCGTTCCTCTCAGCACTGATAAATCAGCTGTAGAAATGATATTACAGTTTAATGAAATGATATTACAGAAATGATATTACAGTTGTAAAGAAAACACAAGATCTAAACGACTGCTTTTCACTTACAAACCGCCACATATATCAGAGAAAACACACACAAACACTGTGATTTAGTGCTTCGAACTCAGTTTAATGTCAACATCAACTCAATATTTACTTTATTAAGAGGTGAATTTCACAACAGCTGTCTAGAACATGTTCAGGTCATATTTCAGTGTGAAATCAAAAGAAAGAAGGAGGAAAAACATTTTGCTTATATTTTAAATAAGCATGCTCATTTGTGGAATATATAATATATATCTGGAATAAAAAAAATGGCACTCCAATAGGACGAACCTGACGATGACGACCTTGGCCAACGTATTATCAACAATGGCAAGGTGCATTTGCTTCAAGGTCTGCAAGAATGAGCGCGGGCTTAAAATTGGACACCCAGCGTCCAGAACCTCCCAGCGCTGAACTCTCCGGCTCCCGACAGAGTCGTACAGAAGCCTCGGATCAAGCGGCTCCAGGGGTATGGAGGAAGTTAGACGAGGAGACAGTGAGAATCATCACCAGCACAGAGGCGTTGAAGAGTGCAAGACCAACAGACCAAACCACACAATCAACCGAAGAGCAGACGAGGTCTGCAAGAGCTTCGCAACTGAGGAGAAACCAGCACTCGCAGAGCTCCAACACAGCGCTAGGAAGGAACCGTGACCGTAGAGCAGAGTGACAGGAGGCGGAGAGAGAGAGAGAGAGAGAGATCTGTGTTTATTATAGCCAATCCCTTCGAGTTCACAACACAGCTGTTGGGGCAGAAGCGAGTGACGTCCGACTTGTTCCAGAGAGGAAGTAGACCGGTACTTGAACGACCCCCTGAGTGACCCTGATAGGGAGCTAGGGCCCTCGGTGTCTGCTGGACTTCAGCATCACAGAGCCCGTGAGGGAGGTTTCAGCAGCCAGAGCCAGCTCGCTCCCGGACCCAGTGCTGTGCCCTACACGTGTACAAGCGTTGCCCTGAGCTCCTCAAGATCCTGTAGAAGATCGTGCGAGTAGTGTGGCGTAGGCAGTGCTCGAAGTGGGGCGGTACTCACGCAGTGCCAGCACTTCTACATTTTCCTGCACTTTTTCGTGCGCACCGCTACTTCTCGCATGTAGCCGGTACTCTACCGCTGACAGAAAAAGCGTCAGTGTCAAGCCCGTTTCACACATACTCCGTTTGCAGTGCGTATGTGGTGCATATTTTTTCCGCACCCATGTTAACAGGTTAGAGCGTTCACACTACACGCGGATGCGCCGGCGATCCGTTACAGGAGCGGTGTGTGTGTGTATACAGCAGTGCAGCGATCATTTCCACACAGAATCTATTTCTGCTAAAGTAACAGCACTTGGTTTGTGGTCCAAATGAACACAGATTGACATGAAAATATAATAATCTTACCATAAATGCATTTAATGAAAATATAATAATCTTACCATAAATGTATTTAATTAATTAAAATGTAGTAATCTCACCATAAATGTATTTTTGGACTTGCAGACTTGGAGGAGTTCCGTTTTCACACACACACACACATGCGTGCACACACACACACGCACACACTACTTGTTTAAATACATTTATGTTGTTAATAAATTAGTTGTTAATAAACACAGTAAATTGTTGTTGTACCAGCAATATCTCCAAGATTAGTTTTTCACAGTAGAAATCTCAAATGTCATGATTTGCCAATGCAAGAGAGTACCGGCACCTTTCCCCACTTCAAGCACTGGGCGTGGGGGGCAGTAGCAGACGAGTGGAGGCACACGGGGGGTCTGGACACTGAAGGAGGAGAACAGTGTGGATCTCAGCGTGGAGGGGAAGATCTTCTTCAGTGTCGTAGCCCGACGGATGACAGACTTCCTCAAGAACGGTTACATCGACACCTCTGTGCAGAAACGTGCCAGCGCCGGGTTGTCATGAACACTGGGGTTGTCCCGCAGAGCTGTTCTCCTCACGGATGAATCCCGGTTTTCACTGCACAGGGCAGACGGCAGACAGCGTGTGTGACGTCTGTGTGTGAGCGGTTTGCTGATGTCAGCGTTGTGGATCGAGTGGCCCATGGTGGGTGTGGTGATGGTGCAGTGGATAGGACAAATACCTTTGGTGTGAGAGACCCGGGTTTGAATCCACTGTGAGACACCAATATGTCCCTGAGCAAGACACTTAACCCCTAATTGCTCCAGAGGCGTGCGACCTCTGAAATATATAGCAATTGTAAGTCGCTTTGGATAAAAGCGTCAGCTAAATGAAAAATGAAATTGAAATGGTGGCGGGGGGTTATGGTATGGGCGGGCGTATGTTACGGACAACTAACACAGCTGCATTTTATTGAGATACCGTGACGAGATCCTGAGGCCCATTGTTGTGCCACTCATCCACAACCATCAGCTCATGTTGCAGCA
>NW_027508837.1:27500-35000 GCF_051911475.1 Siphateles boraxobius
AAGCCTGGGTTACTGAGTTCTGCTCTTCTTCTCATAATTTGAGGGCAGATGTTGTGTGTCTGACGCCGTGATAATTACAGCGTCTGTTCCTCGAGTGTCCTTCTGTCACATGACCTCCTCATTCACATCTGCACACCGATTGGTTGTTCAGTCACTGTATTGTATTGGACTCACAGCATTAAAGCTCGATCCCTGATCTGAACCGGAACCGCAGGAAAAACAGCAGAAGTTAAAAACTACATTTGACAGTTTTTCGCACGAAAGCTTGGCTAATATTGGTTATAGCGAACCTTAGTGAAAAAATAAAAAAGATAAATATATGATATGAGCTCTTTAATTGGAGGATTGTGTATGTGTGTGTTTGGATGATTTGCATTAAGTGTTTGACATTATTTTTAAGGTCTTTTTTAGGATTTTTAATTCTGTAACAAAAATAATTTTGTCACGATACAATGATTAAAATAATTAAATCTAAAATTAAAAGAATTTGGCATGAATTAAATGCCGTACAACAAATTCTGCTGTGGAAATAGTGTCGGCCTGGAAATGAAAACAAGCATTTTTCTTTTCCTTCAGAATAATTTAAAGGAAATTTAATGTTTATTCTCAACATTGTATTTCTACTTTTTTACTCAAAATTTAACAATTTTTTTCTCCAAACAACTTTATTCTCGAAATTGAATGTTTATTCTCAACATTGTATTTCGACTTTTTTTCTCAAAATTTGACGAGTTTTTCCTGTAAACAACGACTTTATTCTCGAAATTTAATGAGTTTACTATCAACATTGTATTTCGACTTTTTTTCTCAAAATGAAATGATTTTATTTTCGAAACTACGACTTTATTCTCGAAATTTAATGAGTTTATTCTCAACATTGTATTTTGACTTTTTTTCTCGAAATTTAACGAGTTTTTCCTCGAAACAGCGACTTTATTCTCGAAATTTAAAGTTTATTCTCAACATCGTATTTCGACTTTTGTTCTTGAAATTTTAAGTTTTTTCTCAAACACAATGACTTTATTCTCGAAATTTAATGTTTATTCTCAACATTGTATTTCGACTTTTTTTCTCGAAATTTAATGAGTTTATTCTCAACATTTTATTTAGACTGTCTCGAAATTTATTGAGTTTTTTCTCAAAACATAACAATTTTATTCTCGAAATTTAATGAGTTTATTCTCAACATTGTATTTCGACTTTTTTTCTCAAAATATAATGAGTTTTTTCTCGAAACAACTTTATTCTCGAAATTTAATGTTTATTCTCAACATTGTATTTCGACTTTTTTTCTCGAAATTTAACCAGTTTTTTCTCGAAACAACTTTATTCTCGAAATATAATGTTTATTCTCAACATCGTATTTCAACTTTTTTTCTCGAAATTTGACGAGTTTTTCCTCGAAACAACAACTTTTCTCGAAATTTAATGTTTATTCTCAACATTGTATTTTGACTTTTTTTTCTTGAAATTTAAAGTTTTTTCTCGAAACAATGATTTTATTCTCTAAATTTAATGAGTTTATTCTCAACATGGTATTTCGAATTTTTCTCGAAATTTAACGAGTTTTTCCTTGAAACAACAACTTTATTCTCGAAATTTAATGTTTATTCTCAAAATTGTATTTCGAATTTTTTCTCAAAATTTAACCAGTTTTTTCTCGAAACAACAACTTTATTCTCGAATTTTAATGTTTTTTCTCAACATTGTATTTCGACTTTTTTTCTCAAAATTTAACGTTTTTTTTTTCGAAACAACGACTTTATTCTCTAAATTTAATGTTTATTTTCAACATTGTATTTCGACTTTTTTTCTCAAAATTTTACGAGTTTTTTCTCGAAACAACAACTTGATTCTCGAAATTTAACAAGTTTATTCTCAACATTTTATTTCGACTTTTTTTCTCAAAATTTAACGAGTTTTTCCTCGAAACAACGACTTTATTCTTGAAATTTAATGAGTTTATTCTCAACATTGTATTTCGACTTTTTCTCGAAATTAACGAGTTTTTTCTCAAAAACAATGACTTTATTCTCAAAATTTAATGAGTTTACTCTCAACATTGTATTTCGACTTTTTTCTCGAAATTTAGAAAAAAATTTCTCAAAACAAAATGACTTTATTCTCGAAATTGAATGAGTTAAAAAAAAAATACAAATAATTAATAAACAAAATTAATGAATCATTCACTATAAGACCAGAAGCATATATTAAGAGTCCGTTTGGATTTCAGTTTGCCTTTAAAGTAACAACAAATGAAACAGCTTCCTGTTCTCAGAGCCACATGTGTGAGTGTTTATGCCGATCACACGGATCATATGGACCAGATGTCCCTAGATACACTTCCTAAAGGCCCTGGGCCACAAAACCCAGACATTATTATATATACCCGGCCGCATCTTGCACAGAACAGGGAAATACTGCAGTGTGTCGCATGATCAGAGAGAGCAGTGTGTGTGTGTGTTGCAGACGGCGAGCTGACGGTGTGTGAGCGGCACCGAGCAGCAGTGCTGGAGTCGGACTCTTCATCTACGGGTCAGTCGGGTCAGTACGTGCCCTCCTGCGACGGGTCCGGGGCCTACGAGCCGCTCCAGTGCCACGCCAGCCTCAGCCAGTGCTGGTGTGTGGACCCGAACGGGCAGGAGATCCGCGGATCCAGAACACAACCGGGCCACACACCCATGTGTAAGAGCCCAGAACACACACATCACTGCATAGTCTGAACTTAATCACTGTTATTGAATTCACTTTGGTTCAGTTTAACCCGTACTCTAAAGACCATAGACTGTATATAAATATGGACGTAGTGTGCGTCTCGTTGGTTCTGAAGAGCATTTTTTAAGCCCAAAGTGGGCAGAGCCGGCCGTCACCATCTTGGCAGCGTCACTCCCGGATAAACGAAAATGAGCAAAGAGGCAGACAACAGACAACCGGCTAGTAGTGACATCAGCGGCCATCCACCTGTCACTCAAGTGGCCACGCCCTTAATTATGCACAATTTTAAGGCTTTATATAATTTAAACGGATGAGTTATAAAAATTCACCCCCCGTCACAGTCGTCATGAAGAGCAAAATTAGCTATATAGACCAAAACCACTTTTTACACCAGACTGTGAACATGTTTTTTTCTGCTGTAAAGTTGGGCATTTTAACATGGGGGTTTATGGGATTGAGTCTCTTCTGCAGCCGGTCTCTAGTGGCCAGTGGATGAACTGCAGTTTAATCACTTCAGTGTCGGATTGAAGAGAGAGACTGGAAGATTGCAGCTTGTTAAAGACCCACATATTTAAGCCCCTCCCTCTTCCCATAGGCATTGAACATAATGTGGCTCCGCCCCTCATTGGCCCCACCCCCAGGTCTGACATCATCCCTCTTACTCCCGGAGCAAACATCTTATTCGCCCAGAGCGGCCGGATCGAGCTCCTCCCATTGGACGGCGGTCACATGAGCAGAGCCGAGGCCCGAACGCTGCTGCACGTGCCCGTGAGTCACACACACACACACACACACACACACACACACACACGCACACACACACACACACACACACACACACACACTCACACACACACACACACACACACACACACACACACACACACACACACACAGTATCAGAGCAGATTACTGAAAATAAAGATGCACAGATTATTTTACACGCAAAATCTTTAACAGACAGAAATGATCTTTTTCCTCAGTGTTTCTTGTTTTCCAGCACAAACATCTAAACCTTAAATCAAGATACATTTACTGGAGAATTTTCATTTTTGGGTGAACTATCCCTTTAACTTTTTGGACCATTCTTTTGACTTAGCCATATTTCTAACATACAGTCAAACGTGACACTCAACAAACCTCGGCAGTTCAGATAGTTCATGTGTTCTAGCTCAAGCACACCTGGTGCAGCTAATGAAGCCCTTGATTACTGAGACAACAGCTCTCTTGCAGATTTGTGTTGTTGTGAGGGATTATATTCAGGGGGTGAATCATTTTGAGACTGCAGAAGTCATTAAAATTACATTTTCAGTTGAATTTAGGGAAACCACTTGAAACATTTGTTGTGTTGAGGTGTTTGATTTGTTCATTGCAAACAACTGAAAGTCTGAATATTTTGCCAATAAATCTGATTTGCAATGGGGGTTGAATAATTTCGATTGCAACTGTACATATATATATATATATATATAATATCTGACAATGAAGTTAGAAAAATTATCTTAATTCTAAGGGAAAACGGGATTATTTTTCTGACTCCATTCACAGATATTTGTTTTTGTTTTAAGCACAAACAAAATATATTCTGAAAACAATTGGCATTTAGGGCGGTAAATAGTGCAGTAAATTCCAGCGAGCTGACCTCATACTTGAGTAACACACACTGCATGATTTATCCAGCTCTCTCTCAGGAATCTGACAGGGAAACTCCTACAGAATTATCTGTGTGTCGCTTCATTTCTGCATTTCTCACCGCAGGACTTCAGAGAAAGCTGTTAGTCAATCCTTAATATCTTAATATAAAGTAATGTTTCTTATCCAGTAAATGTTTCTTGATTTAAAAGCGTTCAGATATTAGGCAGCGAGTGGAGTGTGTTGTGTGAGGGTCAGAGGTCAGAGGTCAGAAGGACACATTCCAGCCGCAGAAACTCGTAAACACCAGAGGATTGTGTGTCGTATGCTCTGATGAGTGTGTGGGATTCTGCAGCTGCAACGCCCGCCTGATTGTTTTCCTTTTCTTTATTTTTTCATAACATTTATATACTTGTTTATTCTTCTCTTCACATTTTGCTCCATTTTAACCCATTGTTCACCATGAAGACAGCTTTAGTAACCGGCATGGTGTTAAATTATAAATGATGATTCGACGTGTGTGTGTGTGCGTGTGTGTGTGTGTGTGTGTGTGCGTGTGTGTGTGTGTGTTCAGGGTAGAGTGGTCATCGCTGTGGCGTTTGACTGTGTGGATCAGATGATCTACTGGTCTGACATCACTCAGCCGTCCATCAGTCGAGCCGAGATGAAGGGCGGCCACACCAGCGCCATCATCAGCACAGGTGCTTTACAGTCCTCATGTCACATGATCCGACTGACCCCTGTCAGTGCCCCTGAGATTTCAATTGAGATTCGTAATGTCCTGCGTGTGTGTGTGTGTGTGTGTGTGTGTGTGTGTGTGTGTGTGTGTGTGTGTGTGTGTGTGTGTGTGTGTGCGTGAGTGAGTGTGTGTGTGTGTGTGTGTGTGTGTGTGTGTGTGTGTGTGTGTGTGTCTGTGTGTGTGTGTGTGTGTCTGTGTGTGTCTGTGTGTGTGTGTGTGTGTGTGTGTGTGTGTCTGTGTGTGTCTGTGTGTGTGTGTGTGTCTGTGTGTGTGTGTGTGTGTGTGTGTGTGTGTGTGTGTGTGTGTGTGTCTGTGTGTGTGTGTGTGTGTGTGTGTGTGTGTGTGTGTGTGTGTGTGTGTGTGTGTGTGTGTGTGTGTGTGAGCAGATCTGGGCAGTCCTGAAGGAATCGCCATCGATCACGTGTCGAGACACATGTTCTGGACCGACTCTGTTCTGGACCGCATCGAGGGGGCCCGGCTAGACGGCAGTCAGCGCCGCGTGCTCTTCGACAGTGACCTCATCAACCCTCGACCAATCATCGCTGACCCCGCCCACGGGTGCGTGTGAGGTCACAGGTGTGTGTGTGTGTGTGTGTGTGTGGCCCGCACTGACTCTGCCCCGTCCCGCAGACACCTGTACTGGGCCGACTGGGACCGGGACGGGCCGAAGATCGAGCGCTCCGCTGTGGACGGCACCGGCAGGACGGTTCTGGTGCAGGACGGGCTCTCGCTGCCCAACGGACTGACCTTTGACCCCCAGACCCGGCAGCTCTGCTGGGCCGATGCAGGTCAGGACTCTCCAGACGTTTTAGTAACGGATTTACAACATTTATCAAAATTATTCTTTTTACATTTGGACTTTTTTATGATTTTAGTCATTTTTAATAAGTGGATTAGTTTGATAATTTTTGTTTTAAAATTATTCATTTAATTTCTTAATTAAAAGTTTTATTTTGATAGGTTTTTTTCATTATTAAATTATTTATTATAAACTATTATTATTAAATTATTTTTATAATTATATTTAATTATTAAATAAATATATAAAAAAAAAAATTTTTTTACATTTTTATGATTTAATTTGTATTAGGTGTTTTATTTATCCTGTTTTTTAGTTGTAAAATTGTGTTTAATTTTACATTTTTATGATTTAATTATTTTTTAGTAAGTGGCTTATTTTGATTGATTTTTTAAATATGTATTAATTTATTTTTGTTGGGCATTTTTATGATTTAATTATTCTTTAGTAAGTGGCTTATATTTATTGTTTTCATTTTAAAATGAGTAAGTGTTGTATTTGATGCTCAGCGTTACATTGTGAATCCGTACGGTTGTTGAGTTATTACAGCTGTTTCTCAGATCAATGTTGACTCGGGTGTGTGTGTGTGTGTGTCTGTGTGTGTGTCTGTGTGCACGTGCGTGTGTGTGTGTCTGTGTGTGTGTGTTTGCACATGCGTGTGTGTCTGTGTGTGTCTGTCTGTGTGTGTTTGCACATGCGTGTGCGTGTCTGTGTGTGTGTCTGTGTGTGTTTGCACATGCGTGTGTGTGTGTGTGTGTTTCAGGCACTCGTCGAGTGGAGTGTATGGATCTGATCTCTGGGCTCCGGGAGAAACTGACGGAAGGGATCCAGTATCCGTTCTCCATCGTGTCGTACGGCCGGAAGCTTTTCTACACCGACTGGAGAAGGTTCCCGAACACACGACTCTATCACACACTCTTCATGAGTCACTCACAAAACTCACACCAATCACTGAGAGTTCACAGAATCAGCTGTTATATAATATAGCGTTAGCCTCGGGCGCTCTCGCGCGTCGCTCAAAAATAACCATTTCTATTTTATTTCAATTAAAAATCAATGTACTGTATTTTAGTTTGATATTTTTTTATTTAATATTTTGTATTTTTAGGGGATTTTATGGTACTAAATTATATTTACGCTGTATTTATAATCCAATTATTGACGTTTTGAGCATAAGCCTAAATCGCTTAAACTGGTAAATCTTGAGCGCTTTAGAGCGACAGACTGAAGTTTGATCTCTTTTCAAACACGACACTTGGCAGATTATTGCTGAAGTGAAAAAAGTTTTAAAAAGTGAACTTAAAAAAAGGGTCGCATTTTTCCGCCTTTATTCGCCATTGGCTTTTGGCTTGCTTAGTTTGGGGACATTTAACATTTCATTTTGAATTTAACAATACTATTACAACTTTACTTTCCTGTTATCTCTGTAAAGCTGCTTAGAAACAGTTTGTATTGTAAAAAGCGTTAAATTAATAAAGGTGACTTGACAGAATTTGCACAAAAATACTGTTTTCAATTTTTATATGAAATATTTATTTTAAAAATCGCGTCATACTGTTAAACTGCAAGAAAATCAAAGGCATAAATGTAAGCCAGTAGTGTTGCACATGTGAGC
>NW_027508837.1:40000-42500 GCF_051911475.1 Siphateles boraxobius
TGCCTGAGGTTAGCTTTATCTAGCGATGCCTGAGGTTAGCTTTAGCTAGCGATGCCTGAGGTTAGCTTTATCTAGCGATGCCTGAGGTTAGCTTTAGCTAGCGATGCCTGAGGTTAGCTTTATCTAGCGATGCCTGAGGTTAGCTTTATCTAGCGATGCTGAGGTTAGCTTTAGCTAGCGATGCCTGAGGTTAGCTTTATCTAGCGATGCTGAGGTTAGCTTTAGCTAGCGATGCCTGAGGTTAGCTTTATCTAGCGATGCCTGAGGTTAGCTTTAGCTAGCGATGCTGAGGTTAGCTTTAGCTAGCGATGCTGAGGTTAGCTTTAGCTAGCGATGCCTGAGGTTAGCATTATCTAACGATGCCTGAGGTTAGCATTAGCTAAAGATGCCTGAGGTTAGCATTAGCTAGTGATGCCTGAGGTTAGCTTTATCTAGCGATGCCTGAGGTTAGCTTTAGCTAGCGATGCCTGAGGTTAGCTTTAGCTAGCGATGCCTAAGGTTAGCATTAGCTAACGATGCCTGAGGTTAGCATTAGTTAGCGATGCCTGAGGTTAACTTTATCTAGCGATGCCTGAGGTTAGCTTTAGCTAGCGATGCCTGAGGTTAGCTTTAGCTAGCGATGCCTGAGGTTAGCATTAGCTAACGATGCCTGAGGTTAGCATTAGCTAGTGATGCCTGAGGTTAGCATTAGCTAGCGATGCCTGAGGTTAGCTTTAGCTAGCGATGCCTGAGGTTAGCTTTAGCTAGCGATGCCTGAGGTTAGCATTAGCTAACGATGCCTGAGCAGGGTTCCTGCACACTTTTTAAAGTCAAATGTAAGGCTTTTTAAGACCTTTTTAAGACTTGAAGAAATCAAAATTAAGACCGTACATTAGGGGTGTGCAATATTGACAAAAATATATCTCGATATTTTAAACGTTTTGTTGATAATAATTAGATGATATTTTACTGATTGTGTTTTTGTGCTGGTGCAATGGCTGGTTTAGGCCTGTTGTTGACAGCAGACTCACGAAGATATTCATATTTTTCATATTCTATGCAGTGGTCAGTTCACAGCAGGGACAGAAATGATTAATTAACGTGCAATATTTGCCACCGTAAATTGATTTCCAGGGGCATTTTCACCTATATATGGACATTTTTTCTAAACTTATTTAGAGTTCTGCATCACCTTTTATGTCAAATACTAACATTCAAATTATTCAAATTAAATTATACAGTAATTATACAATAATACTTAATTACACAATAATTATACAGTACCACCGTTACCAGTCAAATTAAATCATTCAATCAAAATCCATCTTTGCAGTTCAGAGGAGACACAGAAGCAGCATCAGAAGAGGCATTAATATTTACACTCCATTTACAATTGCATAAATAAAGATATGAGATAGTTTAAAAAAATCCATATTCAATATTTAAATATGAAATGATTTCTAATTTTAACGTTTTAATTAAAGGGTACTTTAAATATGAAACTAAAACCGCCAGTAGGCGGCAGCAAGTCACTGTCTTAATACCGTAAGCGAGTTGAGGGAGTCATTCATTCATTCAACCGATTTGTTCAAACGGCTGATTCATTCGGGAAAGAAACAAGTGATTGTTCATTGAATCGTTAAAATGACTCGTTTAAAACGTAGATTTCAGTCAAGAAATCATCGGTGTCTGTTGCATTAGACTCTGCTACGGTTTCATTTTGAAATTCTCGTCAGCGAAATAAAGGGAAAACAAATAATATTGTCAATATTGTGTCTAAAAAGTAACTGACAATGTTAATTTATTTTTAATTTAACTATTGTATAACAAAATATCACACTTGTGCACGGGAAAACGGCACTCTTACTGATGTGATATTCTAATATAAGAACATAATATAAATATAAGACAAAAACTAATTTGGGGACATAGGCCTACCTATAACTGCACTGACACATCACGCAGTGAAAGCACGAGAGACAAATGCGATGTCAGCTCACAGTGCCTCGTACATCGTTAAAACAATGATTACAATATCATAGAAGACAATACACATCGCACACCCGATACGCACATAAAGAATGAACTTACGACTGAACTGACATTTGCCAACTTTCTTCTTCTCTCCTCTCTCGCGTGCAGGAGACAGACGTTATTCTGCCGGCCGCGAATGTGATGCGAATTGTCACGTGAACAAGCAAATCCACAAAGATAGAATAATATAAAATAATACTACGCTAATTAGATAGTTTTAATTTGGAAAACATTTAGATATGTCTAAGTCGAAGTGTCATCTAAAATTTAAGACCTTTCTTAAGTAAAAATAAGACTTTATAAGACTTTTTATGGCCTTAAATTTGAAAAATCTAATTTAAGACTTTTTAAGACTTTTTAAGGATCCGCGGGAACCCTGCTGAGGTTAGCATTAGTTAGCGATGCCTGAGGTTAGCTTTATCTAGCGATGCCTGAGGTTAGCTTTATCTAGCGATGCCTGAGGTTAGCTTTATCTAGCGATGCCTGA
>NW_027508837.1:50000-52500 GCF_051911475.1 Siphateles boraxobius
GGTCAATTCTTATTTGTTTATGTAATATAGCAGTGTTTATTGTAAATGATTTATGGGTGCACATCATCATTATAGTGTTAATAATGTTGATTCAGAATAAGTTCCTCTTGCAGCATCTCTGATGACGAGGGCGGGGCTATAACCTGTCACTCACACAAAATCAGCCAATAGCAAACCACAACAATCCAATCAGCCAATCAACTCTCCACAGACACAATCAAGCCCCGCCCACATTTGTTCTTGTTCCTGAAGCGTTTCTCTCGATATACAGAACAATAGAGGAGAGAGAGTGTGTGGTGTCGGGTGTGTGTGGGTCACCTGATCTACAGAGGCGAGAGAGTGTGTGGTGTCAGGTGTGTGTGGGTCACCTGATCTACAGAGGAGAGAGAGTGTGTGGTGTCAGGTGTGTGTGGGTCACCTGATCTACAGAGGAGAGAGAGTGTGTGGTGTCAGGTGTGTGTGGGTCACCTGATCTACAGAGGCGAGAGAGTGTGTGGTGTCGGGTGTGTGTGGGTCACCTGATCTACAGAGGCGAGAGAGTGTGTGGTGTCAGGTGTGTGTGGGTCACCTGATCTGCAGCTCCCGCAGGGACTTCAGCTGAGCCGTAATGGCCGCCAGATCCTCCCATGATCTCAGCAGATTCCCCGACAGATCCAGAGACTCCACATCTGGCAGACGCTGTTAAAGAAGCTCACGCAGAGTCTGTGCACACACACACACACAGAGTCTGTGCACCTAACACACACACAACTAATGACCATCACACACACACAACTGATGACCATCACACACACACACACAGAGTCTGTGCACCTAACACACACACAACTAATGACCATCACACACACATACACAGTCTGCCACCTCACACACACACACACACAACTGATGACCATCACACACATACAGACACACACACAGAGTCTGCGCACCTGAAAATACCCTAGCAACCGCCTAGCAAAACCATAGCAGCCAACAAGAACACCCTAGCAACCGCCTAGCAACGCCCTAGCAACCATCCAGAATACCCAAGCAACCGCCTAGCAACCACCCAAAATACCCTAGCAACCACCCTGAACAACCCTAGCAACCACCCTGAATACTCCAGCAACCCCCTAGCAACACCATAGCAACCACCCCGAACACCCTAACACCCTAGAAACACCATAGCAACCACCAGAACACCCTAGCAACTGCCTAGCAACACTATAGCAACCACCCAGAACACCCTAGCAACTGCCTAGCAACCACCTGAACACATGAATAAGCCATATCTCAGGACCAGAACAACATACAGACATGTTTGTTGGCTCATATGCAATCATGTACCACACCATGTACCACACCCTAGCAACCGAGTGGCGAGTATTGTCACTGCAAGCACCACTTCACATTTTCTTTAGGAAATGTCCATTCTAGTTACTTATTACTTTCTAAATCCCATATCAACCTCAACCAGCTGAATAATACAAGGATAGATATGAAACTGTTTAATTCGTTCAAATAAATAATATAAAATTGCATGAATTATGCCTAAACTGACCAAACAATTTAAAGGCAGAAGGTTACACAATAAACATACTTTTTAACATCAGACAATACATTTTGACGTTAGACCCACTATTGTTTTATATAAAATTGTTCTAGTCCTCGGGACGATGGCTAATGTACGAGTGAGCTCTTACGATTAATCCACCTCTTATGAATCTCCGTGAGAGCGGATTGGTCTACACACAGCATTCAGCTCATCATCAGAAGTATCTGTAATTAACTGAAGAGTAATCCTCACTCTACAGGGAGTAAACGTCCCTCAGAGAAGGATACGCGGCGTGGTATCCCGGATCTGGTTCTGTGGGCCGGCGCTGGACACCTCACATCTCCTCAGAGACACTTCTGTCAGCTGACCCAGCCTGCAAAACACCGGAAACACACATTCTAGTGCACTTCATCTCCTTACGGTGAGTTAGTCAGAGATCTCCACTTCAGCAGCCTCACTCACTCACTCAATCACCCTCAATCACTCACTCACTCACTCACTCACTCACCCTCAATCACTCACTCACTCACTCACTCAATCACCCTCAATCACTCACTCACTCACTCACTCAATCACCCTCAATCACTCACTCACTCACTCACTCACTCAATCACTCAATCACTCAGTCACTCACTCAATCACTCTCAATCACTCACTCACTCACTCACTCAATCACCCTCAATCACTCACTCACTCACTCACTCACTCAATCACTCAATCACTCAGTCACTCACTCAATCACCCTCAATCACTCACTCACTCACTCACTCAATCACCCTCAATCACTCACTCACTCACTCACTCACTCAATCACTCAATCACTCAATCACTCACTCAATCACTCTCAATCACTCACTCAATCACTCAATCACTCACTCAATCAATCACTCACTCAATCACTCAATCACTCAGTCACTCACTCAATCACTCTCAATCACTCACTCAATCACTCAATCACTCAAT